>NC_074686.1:31552505-31615005 GCF_029448725.1 Salvelinus fontinalis
AATGACTAAATGAGTACTCACGTCGGTAGCCATAAAGTGCTTTGAAAGGCTGGTCATGGCTCACATCAACACCATCAACCCAGAAACCTTAGACCCACTCCAATTTGTGTACCCCCCCAACAGATCCACAGATGACGCAATCTCAATCGCACTCCACACTGCCCTTTCCCACCTGGACAAAAGGAACACCTATGTGAGAATGCTGTTCATTGACTACAGCTCAGCGTTTAACACCATAGTGACCACAAAGCTCATCAATAAGCTAAAGAATCTGGGACTAATAAACACCTCCCTCTGCAACTGGATCCTGGACTTCCTGACAGGCAACAAGATATCTGCCATGCTGATCCTCAACACTGGGGCCCCTCAGGGGTGCGTGCTTAGTCCCCTCCTGTACTCCCTGTTCTCGCACAACAGCATGGCCTAACACGACTCCAACACCATCATTAAGTTTGTTGACGACACAACAGTGGTAGGCCTGATCACCGACAACGATGAGACAGCCTATAGGGAGGAGGTCAGAGACCTGTCAGTGGGGTGCCAGGACAACAACCTCTCCCTCAATGTGGGCAAGACAAAGGAGCTGATCGTGGACTATAGGAAAAGGAGGGCCGAACAGGCCCCCATTAACATTGACTGGAATGTAGTGGAGCGGGTTGAGAGTTTCAAGTTCCTTAGTCTCCACATCACCCTCAAACTACCATAGTCCAAACACACCAAGACAGTCGTGAAGAGGGCACGACAACACCTTTTCCCAGGACCTATATACTAGGCGGTTTCAGAGGAAGGCCCAAAAAATTGTCAAAGACTCCAGTCACTCAAGTCATAAACTGTTCTCTCAGCTCCCGCACGGCAAGTTGTACCGGAGCGACAAGGTTAGGTCTAGACGGCTCCTTAACAGCTTCTACCCCAGAGTCATAAGACTGCTGAACAATTAATCAAATGGCCACCCAGGCTATTTACATTGACCCCCCCCCTTTGTTTTTACACTGCTGCAACTCGCTGTTTATTATTTATACATAGTCACTTTACCCCTACCTCCATGTACAAATGACCTCGCCCCCAGCACACTGACTCGTACCCCTGTATATGGCCTTGTTATTGTTATTTTATTGTGTTTCATTTTCTTTTCTTTTTTACTTTTATTTAGTAAATATTTTCTTAACTCTATTTCTTGAACTGCATTGTTGGTTAAGGGTCTATATATGCACATGTGACAAATAAAATATTATCTTATTTTATTTGATCACATTGTTTGATGTACAGTTCCTAAATGGCATCGTCATACACTGGGTTGTTTTGAACAGAATGAGACTGTTTGTCTATTATAAAAAACCTGAATGCACTCATGATATCCTTTGTATGCACACCAAAATGATGATCTGTTTCCCTAAATTGCATTGTGAATGCCTAACACTGTATTTTATCATTTAGCTAGTCATGTTGGCAATAGAACACGTTTTCAGTTATGCCCACTTGACCCAGATTGCGATTTATAATGGACCGTTTCGAGGCCTCGTAAACAACAGTAATTGTGTGATGGTGGGGATGCAGGGCTGTGTTTCAAACAAGATAACTACAAGTGTGCTGTAGTTCCTAAACGGCACAGCTAGGAGAGCAAAAAAAACACCTTATAGTTGAAGAATCTTCTTTGAGTCATAAAAGTGCATGGAAATTACTGGCCACTTGGAGACACCAGTTAGTCTTCTCACTCAAACCCTTGTAATGTATTTGTCTTATGTTCCACCTACCCCACATTTTCCAGGAATATTCTTATCTTGTTACTAAATGTACAGTGCTTCGGGAAGGATTCAGACCCATTGACATTTTGCACATTTTGTTACGTTACAGCCTTATTCTAAAATGTATTTAATATATTAAAATCCTCATCAATTTACACACAATACCCCATAAAGACGAAGCGAAAACAAGTTGTTAGAATTTTTTTGCAAATATATGAAAACTTATATAAATACATTTATATATATAAATGTATTTATATAAGTTTTCAGACTCTTTGCTATGAGACTTGAAATTTAGCTCAGGTGCATCCTGTTTCAATTGATCATCCTTGATGTGTTTCTACAACTTGATTGTAGTAAATTCAATTGATTGGACATGATTGGAAAGGCACCTGTCAGAGCAAAAACCAAGCCATGAGGTCGAAGGAATTGTCTGTAGAGCTCAGAGACAGGATTGTGTCGAGGCACAGATCTGGAGAAGGGCACCAAACTTTCTGCAGCATTGAAGATCCCCAAGGCCACAGTGGCCTCCATCATTCTTAAATGGAAGAAGTTTGGAACCACCAAGACTCTTCCTAGAGCTGGCCGCCCGGCCAAACTGAGCAATCGGGGGAAAAGGGCCTTGGTCAGGGAGGAGACCAAGAACCCGATGGGGATTTTGACAGAGCTCCAGACTTCCTCTGTGGAGATGGGAGAAACTTCCAGAAGGACAACCATCTCTGCAGCGCTCCACCAATCAGGCCTTTATGGTAGAGTGGCCAGACGGAAGCCACCCATCAGTGAAAGACACATGACAGACCGCTTGGAGTTTGCCAAAAGGCACCTAAAGGACACTCAGACCAGGAGAAATAAGATTCTCTGGTCTGATGAAACCAAGATTTAACTATTTGGCCTGAATGCCAAGCGTCACCTTGCACCATCCCTACAGTGAAGCATGCTGGTGGCAGCATCATGCTGTAGGGATGTTTTTCAGCGGCAGGGACTGGGGGACTAGTCAGGATCAAGAGCGCTCAGGACCTCAGACTGGTGCGCTGGTTCACCTTCCAACAGGACAACGACCATAAGCACACAGCCAAGACAACACAGCAGTGGCTTTGGGAGAAGTCTCTGAATGTCCTTGAGTGGCCCAGCCAGAGCCCGGACTTGAACCCGATCGAACATCTCTGGAGAGACCTGAAAATAGCTGTGCAGCGATGCTCCCCATCCAACCGGACAGAGCTTGATTGGATCTGCAGAGAAGAATGTGAGAAACTCCCCAAATACAGGTGTGCCAAGCTTGTAGTGTCATACCCAAGAAGACTCGAGGCTGTAATCGCTGCCAAAGATGCTTCAACAAAGTACTGAGTTAATTAAGGGTTAGGTAAAGGAGTATTTTCAGATTTATTTTTCAACAAATGCGGCAAAAAGTACAGTAAATGTAAAATGCACATGAAATCAACAGTGTAGTGTTTGGATTCAGTTTTGTGTTAGGTGAACTGTTGTGTCCTCAACTTTGACCTAATCATTTTCTTTTCATCTCCAAACTGTTCCCTTTCAATTACTACCATTGCTATCCATTTCCTTTTATATTTCTTCTGTAAGAAACATATCAAATAAAATCAAATTGTATTGGTCACATACACATATTTAGCGGATGTTATTGCAGTTGTAGCGAAATGCTTGTGTTCCTAGCCCCAACAGTTCAGTAGTATCTATAGATTTTACAGCAATATACTCAAATCCAAAAGTAAAAGAATGGAATTCAGAAATCTATAAATATTAGGAAAAATGTTGCGCTATCCACATAGCCCTTTCCACATAGTCCTATCTATATAGCCCTATCTATATAGACCTATATGTATAGCCCTGTCTATATAACCCTATCCACAATGCCATATCTATATAGCCCTATCTATATAGACCTATATGTATAGCCCTGTCTATATAACCCTATCCACAATGCCATATCTATATAACCCTATCTATATAACCCTATCTGTATAGCCCTATCTACATAGCCCTATCTACATAGCCCTATCTATATAACCCTATCTGTATAGCCCTATCTACATAGCCCTATCTACATAGCCCTATCTATATAGCCCTATCTACATAGCCCTATCTATATAGCCCTATCTATATAGCCCTATCTACATAGCCCTATCTATATAGCCCTATCTACATAGCCCTATCTACATAGCCCTATCTATATAGCCCTATCTACATAGCCCTATCTATATAGCCCTATCTATATAGCCCTATCTGCATAGCCCTATCTATATAGCCCTATCTACATAGCCCTATCTACATAGCCCTATCTATATAGCCCTATCCACATAGCCCTATCTATATAACCCTATATATATAACCCTATCCACATAGCCCTATCTATATAACCCTATACAAATAGCCCTATCTATATAAACCTATCTATATAGCCCTATCTACATTGCCCTATCTATATAGCCCTATCTACACAGCCCTATCTACACAGCCTTATCTACGTAGCCCTATCTATACAGCCCTATCTACACAGCCCTATCTACACAGCCCTATCTAAACAGACCTATCTACACAGACCTATCTACGTAGCCCTATCTACACAGCCCTATCTACACAGCCTTATCTACGTAGCCCTATCTACACAGTCCTATCTACACAGCCCTATCTACGTAGCCCTATCTACACAGCCCTATCTACGTAGCCCTATCTACACAGCCCTATCTACATAGCCCTATCTACACAGCCCTAGATATGTAGCCCTATCTACATAGCCCTATCTACATAGCCCTATCTACACAGCCCTAGATATGTAGCCCTATCTACATAGCCCTATCTACATAGCCCTATCTATATAGGCCAATTCCCACAAGTGTAAATGGGTAAGGCCCAGCTACAGACTAGCGTGCTGTCCAGGGGGTGTAGTTGGATATCAAGGTGCCTCACACTACAGAAACAGGAGATAGACTAGCGTGCTGTCCAGGGGGTGTAATTGTACATCAAGGTGCCTCACACTACAGAAACAGGAGATAGACTAGTGTGCTGTCCAGGGGGTGTACTTGTACATCAAGGTGCCTCACGCTACAGAAACAGGAGATAGACTAGCGTGCTGTCCAGGGGGTGTAATTGGACATCAAGGTGCCTCACGCTACAGAAACAGGAGATAGACTAGCATGCTGTCCAGGGGGTGTAATTGGACATCAAGGTGCCTCACGCTACAGAAACAGGAGATAGACTAGCATGCTGTCCAGGGGGTGTAATTGTACATCAAGGTGCCTCACACTACAGAAACAGGAGATAGACTAGCATGCTGTCCAGGGGGTGTAATTGTACATCAAGGTGCCTCATGCTACAGAAACAGGAGATAGACTAGCATGCTGTCCAGGGGGTGTAATTGGACATCAAGGTGCCTCACGCTACAGAAACAGGAGATAGACTAGCATGCTGTCCAGGGGGTGTAGTTGTACATCAACCAGGATCTCAGCGATCACTGCCTCATTGCCTGCGTCCGTAATGGGTCTGCAGTCAAACAACCACCCCTCATCACTGTCTAACGCTCCCTAAAACACTTCAGCGAGCAGGCCTTTCTAATTGACCTGCCCCGGGTCTCCTGGAAGGATATTGACCTCATTCAACAAAGGATGCCTGGTTATTCTTTAAAAGTGCTTTCCTCACCATCTTAAATAAGCATGCTCCATTCAAAAAAGGTAGAACCAGGAACAGATATAGCCCTTGGTTCACTCCAGACCTGACTGCTCTTGACCAGCACAAAAACATCCTGTGGTGTTTTGCATTAGCATCGAATAGCCCCCGCGATATGCAACTTTTCAGGGAAGTTAGGAACCAATATACACAGGCAGTTAGGAAAGCAAAGGCTAGCTTTTTCAAACAGAAATTTGCATCCTGTAGCACAAACTCCCAAAAGTTCTGGGACACTGTAAAGTCCATGGAAAATAAGAGCACCTCCTTCCAGCTGCCCACTGCTCTGAGGCTAGGAAACACTGTCACCACCGATAAATCCACGATAGTTGAGAATTTCAATAATTTCATTTTTCTATTGCTGGCTATGCTTCCCACCTGGCTAACAGCCCTGCACCCCCCACAGCAACTTGCCCAAGCCTCCTCATTTCTCCTTCACCCAAATTCAGATGTTCTGAAAGAGTTGCGAAATCTGGACCTCTACAAATCAGCTGGGCTAGACAATCTGGACCCTCTCTTTCTAAAATCCGCCGCAATTGTTGCAACCCCTATTACTAGCCTGTTCAACCTTTCTTTTGCATCGTCTGAGATCCACAAAGATTGGAAAGCTGCCGCGGTCATCCCCCTCTTCAAAGGGGAGACACTCTAGACCCAAACTGTTACAGACCTATATCTATCCTACCCTGCCTTTTTAAGGTCTTCGAAAGCCAAATTAACAAACAGATCACCGACCAACAAGGAATTTCTCAAAGCTGCTAATGAGAACCTTGACGACCTTGTACCTAGCCGGTGGGGATTCCGGTGGGGTACCCCCACCCAGGCAGTGGCAGTGCTGGCAACACTAGCTGCAGTAACCCATGGGGAGGGGGTCACACTCGGACATTCAGAGAGGGGGTATATTATTGTGGCCCTGGCGGCACAGAATCAAGGTCGGACTGCATGGAGATGCGTGGGGACATGGTCATGACTGGTGGCCGTATTGTGGGTGTTTTTCAGGAATAGGGTGTACATTTGACTGCCATTATCTAGGATATGACAATGGTAAATAAATTTCAATTTTTGCTTATTTTTTTGCGCGGTCTTGCAGGCCTTCTCATGCAGCTGCAACTGCAATAGCATTTGTAAATCATGACCCATCTTGAGTTGGGCTCTGGGATGGTGCAACTGTTGAGAAAGTGAGCTTATGGTTGTGTGGGGGTAAGGGCTGAGTGTGTATGTGTGTATCCCACAACTGTTGCGAAAGAAGAAGTAAAAGATGTAAGGTACAATAGAGGATGATCCACAGCTATATATAATACAAATCGAGGTGACGGCAATGGAAATGCATATGGCAATTGATTTACTTCAATTCGGTAAATGGAACTGTATGCTCTTTTCAAAGAATGGATCCCAGTCGGTTCAGGGCTATGGGATACAGGGGGTTGAGGGTGGTCTGCCGGGCATTGGGATGACAAGCCATCTCGAGATGAGGCCTTTTAGCGGGTGGAATAGTAGGGACCAATTGGAGGTTTACTTAGTAGAAATGCAAATATCATGGTACAACTATATAGACACTCAATCATTATGTTACTTTTTAATAGTACGTTTACAAAAATATATTCTGATTAAAAGAATGAAAGGTGTGTCTCATGGTAAGTGGTGAAATAAGTATAGCCAGTTACAATTGTAATGGCTTAGCAGATAATAAGAAAAGACGATCAGTATTTACCTGGCTAAAAGAGAAGGATTATAATATTTATTGTTTACAGGAAACCCATTCAACAGTTTTAGATGAAGTTTTGTGGAAAAAGAACTGGGTGGGCAAAATATATTTCTCCCATGGGCAAAGAAATTCAAAAGGGGTGATGATCTTAATTAACAATAATTTTGATCCAAATGTGCAAATTGTCCAAACAGATCCTCAAGGTAGATGGATTATTTTAAATATGTTATTGGACAATAAACAAATATGGCTTGTTAACCTATACGGTCCGAATAATGATGATCCAAGCTTCTTTGAAAATATATATAAGAACTTATCAACTCTACAAGCAACACTAGACTCTATTATTATAATGGGAGATTTTAATACGGTCTTAAATAGCTCTATAGACCGGAAAGGAAATCACACTACAAATTATCACCCTCAGGCACTTAAGGAAATCATGAATGTCATGGATATATTGGAATTAGTGGATATATGGAGACTTAAATACCCTGATTTAGTGAGATATACATGGCGGAGGCTGAATCAAGCTAGTCGTATTGACTACTTTCTTATTCCATTCTCTCTGGCACCAAAAGTTAAAAAAGTGTTGATAGGGGATAGAATGCGGTCGGATCATCACATAATTGGCATATATATTTCTCTTACAGAATTTCCACGTGGGCGAGGATATTGGAAACTTAATCAAAGTCTACTAGATGATAAATTGTTTAGAACTAGGACAGAAGATTTTATAACTGACTTTTTCAGACATAACATAGGTACAGCAGATCCCCTTATTGTATGGGACACTTTTAAGTGTGCCTTTAGAGGCCATGCAATTCAGTACTCATCTATAAAACAAAAGCAATTTAGATCAAAAGAGTCCATATTAACAAAGGAAATTGAAGGACTAACAGTACAGTTAGATAGCAATAAAAACGGTACCATAGAGGCACAGAATAATTTAGAGGAAAAACAAAAAGAAATGGAGGAACTTATTCAAGAAAGATCCAGTGTAATATATTATAAAAATAAAGCGAACTGGATGGAATATGGGGAAAAATGCACCAAATTCTTTTTCAATCTTCAATATAGAAATGCTACCAAAAAAAATGTATTAAAACTTGTGACAAATGATGGAGTCACGCATGATTCACCAAATGATATTTTGAAAGAGGAAGTAAAGTACTTTAAGAATATGTTTTCGTTTCAGGCTCCTCCATCTCCACTAACTGAAACTAATTGTAAGGATTTTTTTCCTATTAATAATGTAAAATTAACATCTGAACAGAAAGACTCATGTGAAGGCCAAATTACAGAGGAGGAACTGCTTGTTGCAATTGGGGCCTTTAAAGATGGGAAAACTCCAGGGCTGGATGGCATACCAGTGGAAGTATACAAAACGTTTTTTGATATACTCAAAGGACCATTATTAACTTGTTTTAACCACTCCTATATAAATGGTAGATTATCAGACACACAACAAGAAGGTCTGATATCGTTATTACTGAAACAGGACCCAAGTGGTATATATAAAGATCCAGTCCAATTAAAAAATTGGAGACCTCTTACACTTCAGTGTTGTGATGCAAAAATCCTAGCAAAATGCTTGGCGCATAGAATAAAAAAAGTTTTGTCAGATATTATTCATCCTAATCAGACAGGTTTTTTACATGGACGATACATTGGAGATAATATAAGGCAAGTACTGGAAACAATAGAACACTATGAGATATCGGGGACACCAGGCCTGGTTTTCATAGCTGATTTTGAAAAGGCTTTTGATAAAGTACGACTGGAGTTTATATATAAATGCCTAGAATATTTCAATTTTGGGGAATCTCTTATAAAATGGGTTAAAATTATGTATAGTAACCCTAGGTGTAAAATAGTAAATAATGGCTACATCTCAGAAAGTTTTAAACTATCTAGAGGAGTAAAACAAGGTTGTCCACTATCGGCATATCTATTTATTATTGCCATCGAAATGTTAGCTGTTAAAATTAGATCAAACATTAATATTAAAGGATTAGAAATCCATGGCTTAAAAACTAAGGTGTCATTGTACGCTGATGATTCATGTTTTCTTTTAAAACCACAACTAGAGTCTCTCCAGGGCCTCATAGAGGATCTAGATACCTTTGCTATCCTCTCTGGATTAAAACCAAATTATGATAAATGTACCATATTACGTATTGGATCACTAAAAAATACACATTTTATATTGCCATGTAGTTTACCAATTAAATGGTCTGACGGAGATGTGGACATACTCGGTATAAAAATCCCAAAAGAAAGAAATGATCTCACTCCAATAAATTTTTATAGAAAGTTAGCAAAAATAGATAAGATCTTGCTACCATGGAAAGGAAAATACCTGTCTATTTGTGGAAAAATCACCCTAATTAACTCTTTAGTCATATCACAGTTTACCTATTTGCTTATGGTTTTGCCTACACCTAGTGACCTGTTTTTTAAATTATATGAACAAAAAATATTTAATTTGATTTGGAACGGCAAGCCAGATAAAATTAAAAGGGCCTATTTATATAACGAATATGAATTCGGAGGGCAGAAATTATTAAATATTAAAGCATTAGACCTCTCACTAAAGGCATCGGTCATACAAAAGTTATACTTAAATCCAAACTGGTTCTCTAGTAAACTGGTACGAATGTCTCATCCTATGTTCAAGAAGGGCCTTTTTCCCTTTATTCAGATTACACCTGCTCACTTTCGGTTGTTTGAAAAGGAAATAATCTCCAAAATATCCTTATTCTTTAAACAAGCCTTAGAAAGTTGGTTGCAATTTCAGTTTAATCCACCTGAAAGGACGGAACAAATAGTACAACAAATATTGTGGTTAAATTCAAATATAATAATTGATAAAAAAACTGTATTTATCGAAGAAATGTTTAAAAAAGGTATAATTTTTGTGAATGATATCATAAATAGGACTGGTGGAGTTATGTCACACATGCAGCTAACACAGACATATGGAAAAGTCTGCTCTACCCAAAATTACAACCAATTAATTGCAGCATTACCACAAAAATGGAAGAGGCAAGTAGAATGGGAAAAAAGTAAGGAACTTGTATGTCGGCCCTGTATTAAAGAACAAAAATGGTTAAAGAAAAGTGTGATAAATAAAAACATATACCAATTTCATTTAAGGACCAAAAAACTAACAGCTGTGCCATACAAATTGCAAAATAGTTGGGAAGAGATTTTCGATGTACCCATTCCATGGCACATGGTTTATGAATTGATACGCAAAACAACGCCGGATTCAAAACTTCGAATTTTTCGATATAAATTACTGTACAAAATTCTTGCAACTAATAGAATGTTATATATATGGGGTATACAATCTTCCCAGCTCTGCAGATTCTGTTGTGAGGAGGCAGAGTCATTAGATCATTTATTTTGGTATTGTCCATATGTAGCTCGTTTTTGGTCACAGGTCCAGGAATGGCTGAAGAATTGCAACATTTGCCTAAAACTAACGCTACAGATAGCAATACTGGGGGATTTGAAAAGCCATAGTCAATCAATCAATAATATAATAATTATTTTGGCAAAGATGTTTATTTTTAATTTACAATCTGTAGAAGCTATGAGAATAGGAAGGTTCAGGTCTTTTGTGAAGCATCACAGCACAGTTGAGAAATGTATGGCAAATAGAAATCCGAAATGGATGATGTTGGAAGATAGATGGGAGGGGTTGGGTGGAGCTGAAGGGTGGGACTAATAACAAGATAAACAATATAGGGCATACGGGATCTGTGAAATGTGTATAGGTGCGGAGCTTTTGTGAAATAGCACAGTTACAAGTGGAAATAAAATTGGATGGACAACAGAAATAGAGGAAGGACTAAGAACAAATAAGAGAGAACTATTGTAAAGTGGACTGTGTCTGTAAGATAGGTATAAGATGTAGAAATTGAAGGTAAAAGCAGAAGTGTTTATAAGTTTACTCCAATTGGGGGATTGGTGGTAGGGTCGCGGGGAATAATAATAAAGGCATATTCTTTAAAAAAGTATGTATGTCTATATAGGTATGTGTATGTATATATGTATATATGTATGCATACGTGTATGGATATATATATTTACCCCCCCCCAAAAAAAAAAGAAAAAAAGAAAAACAAAAAAAAGAAAAAAAAAACAGATCACCGACCATTTCGAATCCCACCATACCTTCTCCGCTATGCAATCTGGATTCAGAGCTGGTCATGGGTGCACCTGAGCCACGCTCAAGGTCCTAAACGATATCATAACCGCCATCGATAAAAGACAATACTGTGCAGCCGTATTCATCGACCTGGCCAAGGCTTTCGACTCTGTCACTCACCACATTCTTATTGGCAGACTCAACAGCCTTGGTTTCTCAAATGACTGCCTCGCCTGGTTCAACAGCTACTTCTCAGACAGAGTTCAGTGTGTCAAATCGGAGGGCCTGTTGTCTGGATCTCTGGCAGTCTCTATGGGGGTGCCACAGGGTTCAAATCTCGGGCCAACTCTTTTCTCTGTATACATCAATGATGTCGCTCTTGCTGCTGGTGATTCTCTGATCCACCTCTATGCAGACGACACCATTCTGTATACTTCTGCCCCTTTTTTGAACTCTGTGTTAACTAATCTCCAGACAAGCTTCAATGCCATACAACTCTCCTTCCATGACCTCCAACTGCTCTTAAATGCAAGTAAAACTAAATGCATGCTCTTCAACCGATCGCTACCCGCACCTGCCCGCCTGTCCAGCATCACTACTCTAGACGGTTCTGACTTAGAATATGTGGACAACTACAAACACCTAGGTGTCTGGTTAGACTGTAAACTCTCCTTCCAGACTCACATTAGGCATCTCCAATCCAAAATTAAATCTAGAATCGGCTTCCTATTTCGCAACAAAGCATCCTTCACTCATGCTGTCAAACATACCCTCGTAAAACTGACTATCCTACCGATCCTCGACTTGGCGATGTCATTTACAAAATAGCCTCCAACACTCTACTCAGCAAATTGGATGCAGTCTATCACAGTGCCATCCGTTTTGTTAGAAAAGACCCACCATTGCGACCTGTATGCTCTCGTTGGCTGGCCCTCTCTTCATACTCGTCGCCAAACCCACTGGTTCCAGGTCATCTATAAGTCTTTGCTAGGTAAAGCCCCACCTTATCTCAGTTCGCTGGTCACCATAGCAGCACCCACCCATAGCACGCGCTCCAGCAGGTATATTTCACTGGTCACCCCCAAAGCCAATTCCGCCTTTCCTTCCAGTTCTCTGCTGCCAATGACTGGAACGAATTGCAAATATCACTGAAGCTGGAGACTCATATCTCCCTCACCAACTTCAAGCATCACCTGTCAGAGCAACTCACAGATCATTGAACCTGTGCATAGCCCATCTGTAAATAGCCCATCCAACTACCCCATTCCCACATTGTTATTATATATTTTTTGCTCCTTTGCACCCCAGTATCTCTACTTGCACATTAATCTTCTGCACATCTATCACTCCAGTGTTTAATTTCTAAGTTGTAATTACTTCGCCACTATGGCCTAGTTAATGCCTTACCTCCCTAATCTCACCTAATTTTCACACACTGTATATATATTTTTATATTATGTTATTGACTGTACGTTTGTTCATTCCGTGTGTAACTCTGTGTTGTTGTTTGTGTCGCATTGCTTTGCTTTATCTTGGCCAGTTTGCAGTTGTAAATGAGAACTTGTTCTCAAATGGCTTACCGGGTTAAATAAAGGAGAAATAAAAAATTAAACAAAATAAAATGTAGAGGTCCTGGGCTGGCGTGGTTACACGTGGTCTGCTGTTGTGAGGCTTGTTGAACAACCGGCAAAATTCTCTAAAACGATGTTGGAGGCAGCTTATGGTACAGAAATTAACTTTCAATTCTCTGGCAACAGCTCTGGTCGACATTCCTGCAGTCAGCATACTAATTGCACACTCACTCAAATCTTGAAACATCTGCGGCATTGTGTTGTGTGACAAAACTGCACATTTTAGAGTGTCCTTTTATTGTTCCCAGCACAAGCTGCACCTGTGTAATGATCATGCTGTTTATTCAATGTCTTGCTATGCTACATCTGTACGGTGGATGGATTATCGTGACAAAGAACAAGTGCTCATTAACAGGGATGAAAACAAATGTATGCACAAAATTTGAGAGAAATAAACTTTTTGTGTGCATGGAAAATGTGTGTGGAAAACCATTTTTCTTTTCAGCTCATGAAACATGGGACCAACATTTTACATGCTGCGTTTATATTTTGGTTCAGCGTACTTGTCCCTACTGAATCCCGGCTTGAACAGTGTTGTAAATTGTACATGCAGCACTATTGGAAAATAAATAATATTTTGCTCAGTTTTGTTTTTTTCAGGACAGAATAGGACACAGAGAGAACATTAGCTGTTGTTACGGTTTCTTGAAATATAACTTACATTCCCTATGAATTTGTAATTCTTCACAGTCACGTCTTGGGTTGAACCATCTCTCTCCCAGCAGTCTCCCGAATTTACTCATAATTAGCTAATTAGCGACATTTTGCTAAATAAATGTGCTGAATAGCATGCCCCTACTGCTAATGTTAGTCACACCTTCCATATAAATATGTATTTTAAATATAATTGACACTCAATGGGAATTATGGTGTGATTGAATCTTTCTAAGGAAAAAAAGAAAATCCAGAGACTTTTCAAAGGATGTTTTTTCTCTACTGATAACAACAAAAGGAAAATACTTCCCTGTTCGGTTGACAGATCCCCTTGACATTCTGTGCTCTGGAAGCCGGATTCAAATGGAATAGAAGATGAATGAACAGTGTTGGGAAAAAAATAAGAAAAAGACAATCAGGATGACATTGGATCGCATTAAGTTAAGCCAGACACCCTTAACAACAATACATTAACAAGGAACACTAACCGTTGTACTTGTTTTGTTACGTCGAGTACTTCAGATGTGCAACTTGTGAAGTCCGTATACGACCTCTATTTTTCCCTCCCCAACTCTCTCTATTTAGTTTTTTTCTTTTGAAAAGCCTTATTTAGGTCACACTGAATCCTAACCACTTTGAAATGCTAGCTGGGGTATAAATGATTTACGTCTGGAAAAAATATGGAAATTAGATGATACATTGAATTTATAAGTAATTCCTATCCAAAATCTATTTAATTTAGTTAATCAAACTCTGATGCATTTAGATCATGTGGTTTTATTCACATGTATGTTTATTATATGTATGCTGCTTTCTTTGCCAGGTTTCACTTGTAAAAGAGATGGAAAGCTCTATGTGACCTGTCTGGTTAAATAAAAGAGAAATAAATATATGCCAAAATATTTTCCACTTTATTTCCTTTGCATTGCTGGAAGGTGGTAGTCTATTCAGGGATTGTTTCTTTGTGTTTTTCCATTCAGAACTATATAGTTCACTATTAATTTGACTCATCAATAGATGAATACAGTAAATAGATTCATACAGTAAATAGATGAATACAGTAAATAGATGAATACAGTAAATATATGCATGCATTAAATTGATTCATACAGTAAATAGATTCATTCGGTAAATTGATTCACAGTAAACATATTCATACTGTAAACATATGCATACAGTAAATAGATTCATACAGTAAATATATAGTAAATATATTCATACAGTAAATATATAGTAAATATATTCATACAGTAAACATATTCATACAGTAAATAGATGAATACAGTAAATACAGTTGTATTCGGAAGTTTACATACATTTAAACTCAGTTTTTCACAATTCCTGACATTTAATCCTAGTAAAAATGAGTTAGGATCACCACATATTTTTTTAAATGTGAAATGTCAGAATAATAGTAGAGATAATGATTTATTTCAGCTTTTATTTCTTTCATCACATTCCCAGTCGGTCAGAAGTTTACATACACTCAATTCGTATTTGGTAGTATTGCCTTTAAATTGTTTAACTTTGGTCAAACGTTTTGGGTAATCTCCCACAAGCTTCTCACAATAAGTTGGGTGAATTTTGGCCCATTCCTCCTGACAGAGCTGGTATAACTGAGTCAGGTTTGTAGGCCTCCTTGCTCGCACACACTTTTTCAGTTCTGCCCACAAATTTTCTATAGGATTGAGGTCAGGGATTTGTGATGACTCTCCAATACCTTGACTTTGTTGTCCTTAAGCCAGTTTCCCACAACTTTGGAAGCATGCTTGGGGTCATTTGGAAAACCTATTTGCGACCAAGCTTTAACTTCCTGACGGATGTCTTGAGATGTTTCTTCAATATATCCACATAATTTACCTGCCTCATGATGCCATCTATTTTGTAAAGTGCACCAGTCCCTCCTGCAGCAAAGCACCCCCACAACGTGATGCTGTCACCCCCGTGCTTCACGGTTGGGATGGTGATCTTCGGCTTGCAAGCCTCCCCCTTTTCCTCCAAACATAACGATGGTCATTATGGCCAAACAGTTCTATTTTTGTTTCATCAGACTTTTATGGCGGTTTTGGAGCAGTGGCTTCTTCCTTGCTGAGCGGCCTTTCAGGTTATGTCGATATAGGACTCCTTTTATTGTGGATATAGATACTTTTGTACCTGTTTCTTCCATTATCTTCACAAGGTCCTTTGCTGCTGTTCTGGGATTGATTTACACTTTTCGCACCATAGTACGTTCATCTCAAGGAGACAGAACACGTCTCCTTCCTGAGAGGTATGACGGCTGCGTGGTCCCATGGTGTTTATACTTGCGTACTATTATTTGTACAGATGAATGTGGTACCTTCAGGCATTTGGAAATTGCTGCCAAGGATGAACCAGACTTGTGGAGGTCTACTATTTTTTGCTGGGGTCTTGGCTGATACATCCACAGGTACACCTCCAATTGACTCAAATCATGTCAATTAGCATATCAGAAGATTCTAAAGCCATGACATAATTTTCTGGAATTTTCCAAGCTGTTTAAAGGCACAGTCAACTTAGTGTATGTAAACTTCTTACCCACTGGAATTGTGATACCCACTGGAATTGTGATACAGTGATTTATAAGTGAAATAATCTGTCTGTAAACAATTGTTGGAAAAATTACTTGTGTCATGCACAAAGTTGATGTCCTAACCGACTTGCCAAAACTATAGTTTGTTCACAAGAAATTTGTGTGGTTGAAAAACAAGTGTATGTAAACTTCCGACTTCAACTATATATTAATACAGTAAATTGTTGTTTTGCAATTTAACATGAAATGCATGGTTATTGTCTCGGAAATGTGCATATTGATTTGAAATAATCTCCCATTGTTGGGAATATGTCCTGTATAGACACCTGTCCTGTATAGCCTACTGAGAAATGCCCTGTAGGCTGTGTTATACACACCCTTACCTTATTGTCCTTAGGATCCTGTGTCATGTGATTAACCATTTTCAGAAAAGTGCATATTTAATCAAAATAATTGACCATGGGCTACACTGCTTATGAATGTGAAAGACTCCTGCCGCTGTAAGGTAGGCTATGTATAATCCACTTTCCTTTCCTATGATCCTTTTAGTTGATCATATCAGCAACTGAACCTTACTCATGGGTTTCCAGTTCCACAGGAGGTGGGAACAGAGCGTCCTCAGACACACCCTGCATCTCAAATAGCACCCTAGTCTCTACGTAGTACACTACTTTTGACCAGGGCTCATAGGGCCCGGGTCAAAAGTAGTGCCCTTTGCAAAACACCAAATGATCCCATTGAAATTAGCTTGTTGATGATGCAACACATCTGTAGCAAGGAGGAACATGAAGGAGTCACAGCCTAAGGTCTCCCATGTTTTTATTCTTTAATTAACTAGGAAAGTCAGTTAAAACTTCTTACGGCTGAGATCCCATTAACGGGATCGACTTGACAACAGCCAGTGAAAGTGCAGGGCGCCAAATTCAAACAAAAGAAATCTCATAATTAAAATTCCTCAAACATACAAGTATTTTACACCATTTTAAAGATAAACTTGTTGTAAATCCAGCCACAGTGTCTGATTTCAAAAAGGCTTTACGATGAAAGGACACCAAACGATTATGTTAGGTCAGTACCTAGTCACAGAAAAACACAGCCATTTTTCCAGCCAAAGAGAGGAGTCATAAAAAGCTGAAATAGAGATAAAATTAATCACTAACCTTTGATGATCTTCATCAGATGACACTCATAGGACTTCATGTTACACAATACATGTATGTTTTGTTCGATAAAGTTCATATTTATATCCAAAAATCTTAGTTTACATTGGCTCGTTATGTTCAGTAATGTTTTGCCTCCAAAACATCCGGTGATTTTGCAGAGAGCCACATCAATTTACAGAAATAATCATAATAAACATTGATAAAAGATACAAGTATCATACATTAAACGTTAGATAAACTTCTCCTTAATACAACCGCTGTGTCAGATTTCAAAACAACTTTACGGAAAAAGCACACCATGCAATAATCTGAGTACAGCTTTCAGAGCCCTAACAAGCCATACAGATATCCGCCATGTTGTGGAGTCAACAGAAGTCAGAAATAGCATTATAAATATTCACTTACCTTTGATGATCTTCATCAGAATGCACTCCCAGGAATCCCAGTTCCACAATAAATGTTTGTTTTGTTCGATAACGTCCATAATTTATGTCCAAATACCTCCTTTTTGTTCGCACGTTTAATTCCAAAATCCAAATTGATGAAGCGCAGGCCAGACAAAAGTCAAACAGTTCCGTTACAGTTCGTAGAAACATGTCAAACGATGTATAGAATCAATCTTTAGGATGTTTTTAACATAAATCTTCAATAATATTTCTACCGAAGAATTCTTTTGTCTGTAGAAATGCGATGGAACGTAGCTAACTCTCACGGGGGCACCCCTGAGAAAGCTTGTGGCACTCTGCCAGAGCCCTGACTCAAACAGCTCCCATTCCCCTCTCCTTCACAGTAGAAGCATCAAACAAGGTTCTAAACACTGTTGACATCTAGTGGAAGCCTTAGGAAGTGCAATATGACCAATATGACACTGTATATTGGATAGGCAAACCTACAAACCTCAGATTTCCCACTTCCTGGTTAGATTTTTTCTCAGGTTTTTGCCTGCCATATGAGTTCTGTTCTACTCACAGACATCATTCAAACAGTTTTAGAAACTTCAGAGTGTTTTCTATCCAAATCTACTAATAATATGCATATCTTAGCTTTTAGGACTGAGTAGCAGGCAATTTACTCTGGGCACCTTTTTATCCAAGCTACTCAATACTGACCCCAGCCATAAGAAGTTAAGAACAAATTCTTATTTACAATGACGGCCTACACCGGCCAACGCTGGTCCAATTGTGTGCCAGCCTATGGAACTCCCAATCAGGTCCGGTTGTGATACAGCCTGGATTCAAACCAGTGTGTCTGTAGTTAAGCCTCTAGCACTGAGAGGCAGTGCCTTAGGCCGCTGCGCCACTCGGGAGCCCGGTTAAGAGCTTTGGGCCAGTAACAGAAAGGTCACTGAATCGAATCCCCGAACTGACTAGATGAAAAATACATCGATGTGCCCTTGAGCAAGGCACTTAATCCTCATTGCTCCTGTAAATTGCTCTGGATAAGAGCATCTGCTAAATTACTAAAATGCAAACGTAAAATGTGGAGAGAGAGAAAAGGAAGGAGGGATTG
Organism: Salvelinus fontinalis; assembly: GCF_029448725.1. Lineage (NCBI taxonomy): Eukaryota > Metazoa > Chordata > Actinopteri > Salmoniformes > Salmonidae > Salvelinus > Salvelinus fontinalis. The sequence goes on from NC_074686.1 coordinate 31,571,295, forward strand.
AAAAAGAGAGAGAGAGAGGGAAGGATGGATGTACTGTAGATAGCAGCCTTCTAGAAATTCTCCTCTAAACAACCATGTACAGGTTATTCCAAGTTTCCATGTGGTCTTTGAATAGTGTTCGTTTAAACAGAGCTACACCCCAAAATGTTTTTCCCCTGTTCTATTGATTTCAGTGTGATATCCATGGAAGTCATTAACAAAAAAATGGTTGCATTACACTTACCGCACTCGAATCAAAAGGCAATATTTAAAAATGTAGCTAGCTGTCTTCTACAAGTTGTCCTCTAGCCAGTGATGTACACATTATTCCCTGATTCTGTGTGGTTTTCGAGCTGTGTTAGTTTTAACAGAATGTGCAAACTCATCTCCCCCATCTCACGCAATGGATTTCAACGTGATAATCAAAAGGAGGGATTGTGTTGTGTTTTTCCTTCTGTTTTGGTGACCCCCCGTATCAAATTGCAACATTCCAAAATGTAGCTGACTGTGTTCTGCAAGTTGTCCTCTGACCAGTTCTGTAAAAATATATCCAGATTCCATGTGGTTTTTGAGTTGTGCTAGTTCCAGCAGCGCATATCCCCCCTAATCGATGAGTCATTTACTGCCAGTTGACAAAACAACAGGGTTTTTGGTGCGTGTGCAGTTTATAAGGTCCTCGTTAAAAAAACACAAGTAATATGATTACTATTGCTGCACATAGTAAATGTTATGTTTTCAATATATCACAAACTCTTTCTGCATATTGGTTATTGATTTGGACACTTTGTTTTCACATTGGGCTATTTATCAATATGTCTTGTCAACAATAACCAGCGACAGCACTAATCTTTTATGATACAATTAAACTCCCCCTCTTTTTTTCTCTCTCTGTTGACCCCCCACCTCTCCACCCCATCTCTCTATTTCTCCCTCTCTGAATGGGAGTTTATGTTACAGATATTAGTGAGCTGTGTCAGCCAGTTAAACTGGCTTTTATCGATCCAGAGCTTCAATCTCCAAAAGCAGTTTCTTTTAATTGGCCGTAATGGACCTGTTCTTTCATGTCTGACTGCCTTCAAAACACACCCTTGTTATTTCACATCATTTCAACAGATTTTCTTAATATCAACATTACAACTAGTGTCTCTGAATGCTGTCAAGGTTGATAGCCATACTGATGTTCAATCAAGTTCAATCAAGTTGTAGAAACATCTCAAGGATGATCAATGGAAACAGGATGCACCTGAGCTAAATTTCGAGTCTCATTGCAAAGGGTCTGAATACTTATGTAAATAAGATATTTCTGTTTTTGATTTTGTATACATTTGCAAAAATGTCTACCAACCTGTTTTCGCTATGTCATTATGGGGTGCTGTGTGTAGATTGATGAGTAGAATACTTTCCCAATACACTGTACATCTAAACCTCAGTTCTAAATATACCTGGCTACAATGGGGGTTGTTTCCCGTCTCGCCTCAAGGTGTCGAGAGGAGCGGACATCCTAATTTGCGTTAGAAGTGTGGAAATAATTGAATCCCTGACATCTGCCTGACTGTGTTGCACGGTAATGTAACACACATGGTAACGTAACGCACACAAGGTAATGTAACACACACATGGTAATGTAACACACACGGTAATTCTCAGACTCACTCGCTCAGGGTCTTTTATCTCCACTGCCTGGGTTGAAAAAACAAAGCTTTCCCTCTTTCTCTCTCATTCTCTCACTTCATACACTACCGTTCAAAAGTTTGGGGTCACTTAGAAATGTCCTTCTTTTTGAAAGAAAAGCACTTTTTTTCCCTCCATTAAATAACATCAAATTGATCATAAATACAGTGTAGACATTGTTAATGTTGTAATTGACAATTGTAGATGATTTTTATGGAATATTTACATAGGCGTACAGAGGCCCATTATCAGCAACCATCACTCCTTGTGTTCCAATGGCACGTTGTGTTAGCTTATGAACAGTTAATCAAATGGCCACCCGGAATATTTACATTGACCCCTTTATTTATTTATTTATTTATTCACACACACACACACACACACACACGCACGCACACACACACACACACACACACACACACACACACACACACACACACACACACACACACACACACACACACACACACACACACACACACACACACACACACACACACACACACACACACACACACACACACACACACACAAAGACACACTTTCATACTCTTTCACACTCATCACATACCTCAACTATCTCGTACCCCAGCACATTGACTCAGTACCGGTACTCCTTGTATATAGCCTTTTTATTGTTATTTTATGTGTTACTATTTCCTTTAATTATTTATTTTTTACGTTTTAACTTTGTTGGGAAAGGGCTCTTAAGTAAGCATTTCACAGTAAAAGCTACACCTGTTGTATCAAAATTTGATTTTGATTTGATATGATTTCTCAAATTCGGGGCAGTCTCTTTATAAAAGCGGCTGGCCACACACAAATGCACGGATTTGAAAGTCAAACTATAAATGGAGAAAGTTCAGCACTGTTGCTACTCTCCCTACTAGTGGCCGCCCTGCAAAGATCACTGCAAGAGCACAGCGCAGAATTCTCCATGAGGTTAAGAAGAATCCTAGAGTGTCAGCTAAAGACTTACAGAAATCTCTGGAACATGCTAACATCTCTGTTGACGCGTCTACAATACATATAACACTAAACAAGAATGGTGTTCATGGGAGGACACCGCGGAAGAAGCCACTGCTGTCCAAAAAAACCATTGTTGCACATCTGAAGTTTGCAAAAGAGCACCTGGATGTTTCACAGCGCTACTGGTAAAATATTCTGTGGGCAGATTAAACTAAAGTTGAGTTGTTTGGAAGGAACACACAACACTATGTGTAGAAAAAAAGGCACAGCACACCAACATCAAAACCTCATCCCAACTGTAAAGTATGGTGGAGGGAGCATCATGGTTTGGGGCTGCTTTGCTGCCTCAGGGCCTGGACAGCTTGCTATCATCAACGGAAAAATCTATTCCCAAGTATATCAAGACATTTTGCAGGAAAATGTAAGGCTATCTGTCCACGAATTGAAGCTCAACAGAAGTTGGGTGACGCAACAGGACAATGACCCAAAACACAGAAGTAAATCAACAGCAAAATGGCTTCAACAGAAGAAAATATGCCTTCTGGAGTGGCCCAGTCAGAGTCCTGACCTCAACCCAATTGCTGTGGCATGACCTCAAGAGAGTGGTTCACACCAGACATCCCAAGAATATTGCTGAACTAAAACAGTTTTGTGAAGAGGAATGGTCCAGAATTCCTCCTGACCTTTGTGCAGTTCAGATCTGCAACTACAGAAAACATTTGGTTGATGTTATTGCTGCCAAAGGAGGGTCAACCAGTTAAGGGTTCACATACTTTTTACACCCTGCACTGTGAATGTTAACACGGTTTGTTCAATAAAGACATGAAAACATATAATTGTATGTGTGTCATTAGTTTAAGCAGACTGTGTTTGTCTATTGTTGTGACTTAGATGAAGATAAGATCCCATTTTATGACCAATTTATGTAGAAATCCAGGTAATTCCAAAGTGTTCACATAATTTTTCTTGCCATTGTAGCTGTTCCTTTTGTCCAGGTGGGAAAGGGCAGTGTGGAGTGCAATAGAGACTGCATCATCTGTGGATCTGTTGGGGCGGTATGCGAATTGGAGAGGGTCCAGGGTGTCTGGGATGATGGTGTTGATGTCAGCCATGACCAGCCTTTCAAAGCATTTCGTAGCTACAGATGTGAGTGCTACGGGACGATAGCCATTTAGACAGGTTACCTTGGCTTTCTTGGGCACAGGGACTATGATGGTCTGCTTGAAATATGTAAGTATTACTGACTGGGCCAGGGACAGGTTGAACATTTCAGTGAAGACACTTGCCAGATGGTCAACTAATGCTCTGAGTACGTAAAGAAAATGCTAGCTGTGTTCTAAGACCTGCGACCCCCCAGCACATGTGATAAAATCAACAGTACAAAACCAAAGATCTTGATGTGCTTTAAGCAATTGATCTTGTGTCATCGTGTTGACTATAATCAACACGACCAATCTCAGGTCTAAAGGATATGTACTTCCCTCCAATGTGTAATTCCCTTCCCTCAAAACGTCAGCTTGTGTAATTTCCACATCATGGATATGGCAAAATAATTAAATGCCTTTATTTGCGATCATAGTAAATTAAGCAAATTTACAGATTTTTTCTCACTAGTTTAACCATTTAGAGAATAAAAAAATGCCCCTAAGCACAATTCAACCAGGAGCTCTAGAGTGTCCATAGGGTCTGTGCAGCAGGCAGTTTAACGTCCCTAGTAATTAACTGACAGGATTTCCACAGTGGCATGTCCCAGGCTAATTCCTACTCTCTTCTCTTCCCCCTCCTCTCTCTTCTCCTCCCTCCAGTCTCAGGGGAATCAACTTAGAGGATACATACTTTAGATAAAATGGCTGCTTGCCAGTCAGTCACCACCACACTCTCAGGGGTGATACTATACCACTCTACCAATAGGTCTATCTATGGGTCTCTACCAATACGTCTATCTATGGGTCTCTACCAATACGTCTATCTATGGGTCTTTACCAATAGGTCTATCAATGGGTCTCTCCCAATACGTCTATCTATGGGTCTCTACCAATATGTCTGTCTATGGGTCTTTACCAATAGGTCTATCAATGGGTTTCTACCAATATGTCTATCTATGGGTCTCTACCAATAGGTCTATCTAAAGCTCTACCAATAGGTCTATCTATGGGTCTCTACCAATAGGTCTATCTAAGGGTCTCTACCAATACGTCTATCTATGGGTCTCTACCAATAGGTCTATCTATATCTCTACCAATAGGTCTATCTATGGATCTCTACCAATAGGTCTATCTATGGGTCTCTACCAATACGTATATCTATGGGTCTCTACCAATAGGTCTATCTATGGGTCTCTACCAATAGGTCTATCTATGGGTCTTTACCAATACGTCTATCTATGGGTCTCTACCAATAGGTCTATCTATGGGTCTCTACCAATACATCTATCTATGGGTCTTTACCAATAGGTCTATCTATGGGTCTCTACCAATCTGTCTATCTATGGATCTCTACCAATAATGTCTATCTATGGGTCTCTACCAATATATCTATCTATGGGTCTTTACCAATCTGTGTATCTATGGGTCTATACCAATACATCTATCTATGGGTCTGATCAAGATTCAAACTGTCACGCCCTGGCCTTAGTATTATTGGTTTTCTTTATTATTTTAGTTAGGTCAGGGTGTGACATGGGGAATGTTTTTGTTTTGTTGGTTTTGGGTGTTGTTTATGGTAAAGGGGTTGTGTATAGTATATGGGTTTGTGTGGAGTACAGGTTTCTAGTATTGTCTATGTATGTTTAGTTGTCTAGGAGAGTCTATGGTTACCTGAATGAGTTCCCAATTAGAGACAGCTGATTTCGGTTGTCTCTGATTGGGAGCCTTATTTAGGGTAGCCATAGGCTCTCATTGGTTGTGGGTAATTGTCTATGTAGAACGTTTGTAGCCTGTATGTATGTGCACAACGTTTGTAGCTTCACGGTCGTTTTGTTGTTTTGTTATTTTGTTTAAGTGTTTCGTGTTTATTATTTGTCATCTTTTAAAATAAAAGAAGATGGCTTATTTTCCAACTGCTGCATTTTGGTCCGTTAATCCGCCACACGATCGTGACAGAATTACCCACCATAGGACCAAGCGGCATGACCAGCGGCAACAGGAGCAATACAAGGATTTATGGACATGGGAGGAAATTTTAGACCGGGAGGTACCAGGAGAATATAACCGCCCCAAAGCTGAGCTGGAGGCAGCGAAAGCAGAGAGGCGGCGATATGAGGAGCTAGCTCGGAGGCAGGAAAAGGAACCTACAAAGGATCTGGGTTACACTACGTGGGAGGAGATCGACAGGTGGGCGATCAACCCAGGGAGAGTGCCGGAGCCCGCCTGGGATTCTCTGGCGCAGTGCGAGGAGGGATACCGGCGAATGGAGGCAGCACGACGAAGCGGTAGGAAGCCTGTGGGAAAACCCAAAAAATTTCTTTGGGGGGGGCTTAAAGGGAGAGTGGCGAAGTCAGGTAGGAAACCTGCGCCTACTCCCTGTAATTACCGTGGAGAGCGAGAGTACGGGCAGACACCGTGTTACGCAGTAGAGCGCACGGTGTCTCCTGTACGTGTGCATAGCCCGGTGCGGGTTATTCCACCTCCCCACACTGGCAGGGCTAGATTGAGTATTGAGCCGGATGTCATGAAGCCGGCCCTACATATCTGGCCACCAGTGCGTCTCCTCGGGCCGGTTTACATGGCACCAGCCTTACGCATGGTGTCCCCGGTTCGCCTACATAGCCCGGTGCGGGTTATTCCACCTCCCCGCACTGGTCGGGCAACGGGGAGCATTCAACCAGGTAAGGTTGGTCAGGCTCAATGCTCAAGGGAGCCAATACGCCTGCACGGTCCGGTATTTCCGGCGCCACCTTCCCGCCCCAGTTCAGTGCCACCAGTGCCTACACCACGTAACAGGCTTCCAGTGTGTCTCCAGAGCCCTGTTCCTCCTCCACGCACTCGTCCTATGGTGCGTGTCTCCAGCCCGGTATCACCAATTCCGGCACCACGCACTAAGCCTTTTGTGCGTCTCCAGAGTCCTGTGCATCCTGTTGCTGCTCCCCGCATTAGCCCTGAGATGCGTGTCCCCAGTCCGGTACCACCAGTTCCGGCCCCACGCACTAGGCCTAATGTGCGTCCCCAGGGTCCAGTATGCCCTGTTCCTGCTCCCCGCACTAGCCCTGAGATGCGTGTCCCCAGCCCGGTGCCACCAGTCCCGGCACCACGCACCAGGCCTACAGTGCGCCTCAGCCGGCAGGAGTCTGCCGTCTGCACAGCGATGACTGAACTGCTCGTCTCCCCAGCGCCATCTGAGCCATCCGTCTCCCCAGCGCCATCTGAGCCATCCGTCTCCCCAGCGCCATCTGAGCCATCCGTCTGCAATGAGCCTGCAAAGCCGCCCGTCTGCCATGAGCCTGCAAAGCCGCCCGTCTGCCATGAGCCCACTGAGCCGTCCGCCAGACAGGAGCCGCTAGAGCCGCCAGCCAGACAGGAGCCGCTAGAGCCGTCCGTCAGACAGGATCTGCCAGAGCCGCCAACCAGACAGGATCTGCCAGAGCCGCCAACCAGACAGGATCTGCCAGAGCCGCCAACCAGACAGGAGCAGCCAGATCAGTCAGCCAGCCATGAGCAGCCAGATCCGTCAGCTAGCCATGAGCAGCCAGATCCGTCAGCTAGCCATGAGCAGCCAGATCCGTCAGCTAGCCATGAGCAGCCAGATCCGTCAGCCAGCCATGAGCAGCCAGATCCGTCAGCTAGCCATGAGCAGCCAGATCCGTCAGCTAGCCATGAGCAGCCAGATCCGTCAGCTAGCCATGAGCAGCCAGATCCGTCAGCTAGCCATGAGCAGCCAGATCCGTCAGCTAGCCATGAGCAGCCAGATCCGTCAGCTAGCCATGAGCAGCCAGATCCGTCAGCCAGCCATGGGCCATCCCTCAGTCCGGAGCTGCAGTCCCTCAGTCCGGAGCTGCAGTCCCTCAGTCCGGAGCTGCCATTCTTCAGTCCGGAGCTGCCCCTTATCCTGGTGCTGCCCCTTACCCTGGTGCTGCCCCTTACCCTGGTGCTGCCCCTTACCCTGGTACTGCCCCTGACCCTGGTACTGTCCCTGACCCTAGTACTGCCCCTGACCCTGGTACTGCCTCTTACCCTGGTACTGCCCCTTAGTCCGGAACTGCCCCTGAATGCAATGGGGTTAAGGTGGAGGGGGGTCGTTTGGAGGAAGCCTAGGAGGTGTTTAGGTACTGTGGTGACGTGGGGACCGCGACCAGAGCCGGAGCCGCCACCGTGGATGGAAGCCCACCCAGACCCTCCCCTAGACTGTGTATGGTGCGCCCGGAGTTCGCGCCTCAAGGGGGGGGTTATGTCACGCCCTGGCCTTAGTATTATTGGTTTTCTTTATTATTTTAGTTAGGTCAGGGTGTGACATGGGGAATGTTTTTGTTTTGTTGGTTTTGGGTGTTGTTTATGGTAAAGGGGTTGTGTATAGTATATGGGTTTGTGTGGAGTACAGGTTTCTAGTATTGTCTATGTATGTTTAGTTGTCTAGGAGAGTCTATGGTTACCTGAATGAGTTCCCAATTAGAGACAGCTGATTTCGGTTGTCTCTGATTGGGAGCCTTATTTAGGGTAGCCATAGGCTCTCATTGGTTGTGGGTAATTGTCTATGTAGAACGTTTGTAGCCTGTATGTATGTGCACAACGTTTGTAGCTTCACGGTCGTTTTGTTGTTTTGTTATTTTGTTTAAGTGTTTCGTGTTTATTATTTGTCATCTTTTAAAATAAAAGAAGATGGCTTATTTTCCAACTGCTGCATTTTGGTCCGTTAATCCGCCACACGATCGTGACACAAACTCAGGTCTCCTGTTTACAGCAAGGTTGTGTTATCATGCTGCGCTAAGGTCAAGGCTGTGTTATCCTGCTGAGCTGAAGCCAAGACTGTGTTATCATGCTGAGCTAAAGCCAAGGTTGCGTTATCCTGCTGAGCTAAAGCCAAGACAGTCATATCATGCTGATCTAAAGCCAAGACTGTGTTATCTTGCTGAGCTAAAGCCACAGCTTTGTTATCCTGCTGAGCTAAAGCCAATGCTTTGTTATCCTGCTGAGCTAAAGCCAAGACTGTGTTATCATGCTGAGCTAAATCCAAGGCTGTGTTATCCTACTGAGCTAAAGCCAAGACTGTGTTATCATGCTGAGCCAAATCCAAGACTGTTATCATGCTGAGCTAAATCCAAGACTGTGTTATCCTACTGAGCTAAAGCTTAGGCTGTATTATCCTACTGAGCTAAAGTCAAGACTGTGTTATCATGCTGAGCTAAAGTCAAGGCTGTGTTATCCTGGTGAACTAAAACAAAGGCCGTGTTATCCTGCTGCGCTAAAGCCAAGGCTGTGTTATCCTGCTGAGCTAAACCCAAGGCTGTGTTATCTTGCTGGACTAATGCCAGGGCTGTGTTATCCTACTGAGCTAAAGCCAAGGCTGTGTTATCATACTGAGCTAAAGCCAAGGTTGTGTTATCATGCTGAGCTAAAGCCAAGGCTGTGTTATCTTGCTGAGCTACAGCCAAGGCTGTGTTATCCTGCTGGAGCTAAAGGTATTGTCCTGGCTGTGTTATCCTGCTGAGCTAAAGGTATAGTCCTGGCTGTGTTATCCTGCTGAGATAAAAGTCCTGGCTGTGTTATCCTGCAGAGCTAAAAGTCCTGGCTGTGTTTTCCTGCTGAGCTAAAAGTCCTGGCTGTGTTATCCTGCTGAGCTAAAAGTCCTGGCTGTGTTATCCTGCTGAGCTAAAAGTCCTGGCTGTGTTATCCTGCTGAGCTAAAAGTCCTAGCTGTGTTATCCTGCTGAGCTAAAAGTCCTGGCCATGTTATCTAAAAGTCCTGTCTGTGTTATCCTGCTGAGCTAAAAGTCCTGGCTGTGTTATCCTGCTGAGCTAAAAGTCCTGGCTGTGTTATCCTGCTGAGCTAAAAGTCCTGGCTGTGTTATCCTGCTGAGCTAAAAGTCCTGGCTGTGTTATCCTGCTGAGCTAAAAGTCCTGGCTGTGTTATCCTGCTGAGCTAAAAGTCCTGGCTGTGTTATTCTGCTAGTCCTCTCATTTCATCTACTGTTTGTTTTCTCTGTTTTTTGACACTATTTCACACTTCCCCTTTCACGCTATCCTGTTTCCCTTTATCGGACAACAGAAAAGCCTTCTTGAGGTTGGATATAAGCTCAATGCTATTTCCATTCATAGTCATTGAATACTCCTTTTTGAGTTTCCTCCGTAAATGGAATCCAATATGATACGTCTTGATGAACAATAATTTTACATACAGCTTCAGTGAGGACACAGAGGTAATATTAGTTATCTTAATTAGATATCATGAAGCCATAATGTTTAGGAGGATGCTGAAATACCATGAGCAGTTCTTTTTTATCAGACCTTTGAATCACAGCCACTGATAAAGATATTTTCCTATAAACCTAAACTCTATCTACACTGTATAACCTCTTGACCTTACACACAAAATCAAATGTTGGTTTCTGAAATATTCTCAGTAAAACATCTGTTCAGCGTTAGTGGAGGCACTACGCATGGTTTATTACAGTTCATTATAATGGCCTGGATGTGGTGTACAGTAGGTCATTTTGAGCTTACCACCATGCTCCTGTATGTGACAGTAACATTGGTCACACCATCTTGTCCCCATCTGACTTCATCCCTGTCCCTGACCGTGATGTGTTTGTGTCTGTTGCGTTGTGTGCCTAATCTGTCAGACACTGTGGTTGACATTTAACAAGCGTCCTCCTTTTGGTTTTGTAACTTCTAGTTTGTCTTTTAGCACCACCATTTTGGCTCTACTCCTGCTTCATGATTCCCCCTCTCTCTCTCTCTCTCTCTCTCTCTCTCTCGCTCTCGCTCTCGCTCTCGCTCTCGCTCTCGCTCTCGCTCTCACTCTCTCCATGTCTCGGTCTCTCTCTCTCTCTCTCTCTCTCTCTCTCTCTCTCTCTCTCTCTCTCTCTCTCTCTCTCTCTCTCTGTCTCTCTCTCTCTCTCTCTCTCTCGCTCTCTCTCTCTCTCTCTCTCTCTCTCTCTCTCTCTCTCTCTCTGTCTCTCTCTCTGTCTCTCAATTCAATTCAATTTCAGTTTAAGGGCTTTAAACTGGAAAGAAAACAGGGGGAAAAACATATGTTTCATATGTTAACATTTTTTTATTTATTTTTTATTTCAACTTTATTTAACCAGGTAGGCTAGTTGAGAACAAGTTCTCATTTACAACTGCGACCTGAAGCAAAGCAGTGCGACACAAACAACAACACAGAGTTACACATGGAATAAACAAACATACAGTCAAAAATACAATAGAAAAAAGGATATATACAGTGTGTGCAAATGAGGTAAGATTAAGGAGGTAAGGCAATAAATATGCCATAGTGGCAAAATAATTACAATTTAGCAATTAAACACTGGAGTGATAGATGTGCAGAAGATGAATGTGCAAGTAGAGATACTGGGGTTCAAAGGAGCAAAAAAAATAAGTAACAGTATGGGGATGGGGTAGTTGGATAGGCTATTTACAGATGGGCTATACACAGGTGCAGTGATCTTTGAGTTGCTCTAACAGCTGGTGCTTAAAGTTGGTGAGGGAGATTTGAGTCTCCAGCTTCAGTGATTTTTTGCAATTTGTTCCAGTCATTGGCAGCAGAGAACTGGAAGGAAAGGCGGCCAAAGGAGGAATTGGCTTTGGGGGTGACCAGTGAAATATACCTGCTGGAGCGCGTGCTACGGGTGGGTGCTGCTATGGTGACCAGTGAGCTGAGATAAGGCGTGGCTTTACCTAGCAAAGACCTATGGATGACCTGGAGCCAGTGGGTTTGGCGACGAATATGAAGCGAGGGCCAGCCAATGGGAGCATACATGTCGCAGTGGTGGGTGGTATATGGGGCTTTGGTGACAAAACGGATGGCACTGTGATATACTGCATCCAATTTGCCGAGTAGCGTGTTGGAGGCTATTTTGTAAATGACATCGCCGAAGTCGAGGATTGGTAGGATAGTTCGTTTTACAAGGGTATGTTTGGCAGCATGAGTGAAGGATGCTTTGTTGTGAAATAGGAAGCCGATACTAGATTTAATTTTGGAGTGGAGATACTTAATGTGAGTCTGGAAGGAGAGTTTACAATCTAACCAGACACCTAAGTATTTGTAGATGTCCACATATTCTAAGTCAGAACCGTCCAGAGTAGTGATGCTGGACGGGCGGGCAGGTGCTGGTAGCGATCGGTTGAAGAACATGCATTTAGTTTTACATGCCAAAGCAAGTGAAGTAGATCATTAACAAAAGTGAAATAAACAACACAAATTAACAGTAAACATTACACTCACAAAAGTTCATATTATGTGCAAATAATTAATGCCAAAGTACAAAAGGGAAGATAAATAAACATAAAAATGGTTTGTATTTCCAATGGTGTTTGTTCTTCACTGGTTGCCCTTTTCTTGTGGCAACAGGTCACACATCTTGCTGCTGTGATGGAACACTGTGGTATTTCACCCAGTAGATATGGGAGTTTATCAAAATTGCGTTTACATTTTTTTTTTTTGATTTGTGGGTCTGTGTAAACTGAGGGAAATATGTGTCTCTAATATGTCCTATTGTGTTGCTGTCCTGGTGCTCTGTGGGGTCTGTTTGTGTTTGTGAACAGAGCCCCAGGACCAGCTTCCCTAGGGGACTCTTATCCAGGTTATTCTCTCTGTACATTAGGTAATGGCTTTGTTATGGAAGGATTGGGAACCACTTCCTTTTAGGTGGTTATATAATTTAAGGTCTCTTTTCTGGATTTTGATAATTAGCGGGTATCGGCCTAATTCTGCTCTGCATGCATTATTTTGTGTTTCATGTTATACACAGAGGATATTTTTGCAGAATTCTGCATTCAATCTCAATTTGGTGTTTTTCCCATTTTGTGAATTCTTGGTTGGTGAGTGACCCCAGACCTCACAACCATAAAGGGCAATGGGTTCTATAACTGATTCAAGTATTTTTAGCCAGATCCTAATTGGTATGTTGAATTTTATCTTCCTTTTGATGGTATAAAAGGCACTTCTTGCCTTGTCTCCCAGCTCATTCACTGCTTTGTGGAAGTTACCTGTGGCGCTGATGTTTAGGCCGAGGTATGTATAGTTTTTTGTGTGCTCTAGGGCAACGGTGTCTAGATGGAATTTGTATTTGTAGTCCTGGCAACTAGAGCTTTTTTGGAACACCATTATTTTTGTCTTACTGAGATTTACTGTCAGGGCCCAGAAGCATCAGATCATCAGCAAACAGCAGACTCTCTCTCTCTCTCTCTCTCTCTCTCTCTCTCTCTCTCTCTCTCTCTCTCTCTCTCTCTCTCTGTGTCTCTGTGTCTCTGTGTCTGTCTCTGTGTCTGTCTGTGTCTGTCTCTGTGTCTGTATCTGTGCTGTCTGTCTCTGTCTCTGTGTCTGTCTGTCTCTGTGTCTGTCTCTGTGTCTGTCTGTGTCTGTCTCTGTGTCTGTATCTGTGCTGTCTGTCTCTGTCTCTGTGTCTGTCTGTCTCTGTGTCTGTCTGTCTCTGTGTCTGTCTGTCTGTCTGTCTGTCTGTCTGTCTGTCTGTCTCTGTCTCTGTCTCTGTCTCTGTCTCTGTCTCTGCCTCTGTATGTCTCTCTCTCTCTACCTCCTCTGTTTCTTGAGCCCTGACCAATAGGTATATTTAAAGAGGTACCCCGTGTGACTTGATTTTCAAACAGCCGTTATTTTCCTTTGCAGAAAGATAGGGGAAGATTGGGAAACAGCTCCACTCCTCTCAGTCAATCAAAAAGCCCTCTGACAGTTGGTGTCCTCTTTACACAGCTGAGCCTGACGCGAAGACTCAAACAGACAAACATACACAAAGACGAATACACACACACACATACATACACACACACACACACACACACACACACACACACACACACACACACACACACACACACACACACACACACACACACACACACACACACACACACACACACACACACACACACACACACACACACACACACAAAGACGAATACACACACACCAGTGAAGGCTGCTGAGGGGAGGACGGCTCATAATGGCTGGAATTGAGTAAATGGAATGGTATCAACCACATGAAAACTCATGTTTGATTCCATTCCATTCACTCCATTCCAGCCATTATTATGAGCCGTCCTCCCCTCAGCAGCCTCCACTGACACACATACACAAACACATACACACTTTCCTCTCTTTCTTTCTCTCTCTCTCCCTCCCTCTCGAGAAAAATAACCTCTTACTCAACGTCAACAACACAAAGGAGATGATCGTGGACTTCAGGAAATAGCAGAGGGAGCACCCCCCCTATCCACATCGACGGGACAGCAGTGGAGAAGGTGGAACGTTTTAAGTTCCTCGGTGTACACATCACTGACAAACTGAAATGGTCCACCCACACAGACAGCGTGGTGACGAAGACGCAACAGTGCCTCTTCAACCTCAGGAGACTGAAGAAATGTGGCTCGTCACCTAAAAAACTCACAAACTTTTACAGACGCACAATTAAGAGCATCCTGTCGGGCTGTATCACCGCCCGGTACGGCACCTGCACCGCCCACAACCGTAAGGCATTCCAGAGGTTGGTGAGGTCTGCACAACGCATCACCGGGGGCAAACTACCTGCCCTCCAGGCCACCTACAGCACCCGATGTCACAGGAAGGCAAAAAAGATAATCAATGACAACAACCACCCGAGCCACTGCCTGTTCACTTCACTATCATCCATTAGGTATTTGTTGTGGAATTGTTAGATATTACTTGTTAGATATTACTGCACTGTCGGAACTAGAAGCACAAGCATTTCGCTACACACACAATAACATCTGCTAACCATGTGTATGTAACTAATAACATTTGATTTGATTTGATTTCTCCACTATTTCACACATTCTCTCTTTCTCCTCTGTCTCTCTCTTTTAGCAGAAAGGGTTTCCTTTTTCCCAATGGAACCCTGGGGGCAAACAAAAAATAATTGACAGAGGGATTGCATAGCTTTTGGCACAATGTACTCCCATTTTATAATTAAGGTAGGGCAATTATGAGCTGTAGTTTTTTGCCACTCCAAGCTGGAAAGGCAATCTACTCATGAGTAGGATGCAGTAGTTATAGTGATGCACTGCATTTTTACAACCGTATACTGTTTGCAGTATAGAAATTCTGCTCTATTTCTATAAGGTGGAGAAAAGCTTTTCATGTAGGTCTAACACGTTTGAAATGTCTAACAAACACAACTCTGGGACATATAGTGTACCATATGTGCTTCTCAAAGGCCCTTTGTCAGTTACAGTAGGCCTATGATTCCATTTGCCCATCTAGATCTAGAGACGCTGTGTTTTATTCAGCGAGAGCATTGCAGTAGTGTTGCTTTGGCTGTCATCAGAGCCTGGGGGAATCCATGTTTTCATATTGGAGGCGTTCTGGAAAAAGGAGCAGTCTCTGTCTTTCTCCCACAGAAATGCAATGCAATGGCCTGACAGCCAACAAAATGGCTGCTCTGTAGACAACAGAGTCTGTGTCAGTGATACTAGGTGTTTAGATGGATTTCACATTCTGAGGAATATACTTTAATTTCTACCTTCAAGTGCAGGTTCCCTGGAGGACTCTTCTATATGTAGATAAAGTGCATGACACTAAATAAGCTATACTATCCTCCATCTATACCATCATCAAGCCAACTTGGTGTACATTAATGTGCACGCTCTTGGCTGTGGGCATTGTCTATATCCGACCCTATCTCCCACAGGTGATGATTCCCTGGAGAAGAACAACAACACGACAAACTCCCAAACGTATAACTGACGCACACATTCAGTGGGGCGACAGGAGTCATCGGAGTCAGTGTTTACCAACTCCCAGACAACCCATGCCATCCCTGCCGACTGTAAACTCAGTTTAAATATAAACGGCCTAAGATGCAACATGGCTCAGATCTGTTTAAAATTTCAAGCAAAACCTTTTAGTGGTTGTAAGCCAGAGACGCGTGTGGCAGTGAAAGCAAGAACACACAGGCCATAATGAGTTCAAACTGACCTTACACACACACACACACACACACACACACACACACACACACACACACACACACACACACACACACACACACACACACACACACACACACACACACACACACACACACACACACACAAAAACACCGACACACACACACACACACACACACACACACACACACACACACACACACGCGCGCACACACACATGCACACACACAAAGACACACACACACGCACACAAACACACATGCACACACACACAGACACACACACGCAAACAACGACATGCACGCACGCACGCGCGCACAAACACACACACGCATGGATGCAGTCACACACACATGCACGCATTTACGTAGGCACACACAAATGTACTTACGTACACACACACCGACCCAGTGGCTCCCAGCAAAGTGGTGCGAAATGTTCTTGAACAATGGGCACAGGATGTGCAGCTAGCAGGCTGCCAGTTGCTAGGTAGAGGCACCCAATTTACGTAACATGCTTTAAAATCTGTAAGTGCTCCTCTGATCGTGAGAGAGAACGTATCAGTGATTTGTTTTCAGAGTGGCTTGTTTTATTTCAGTATCTGAAACCAGCTGATATTCAGCACAATTGTGAACAAGCCTAATTTCAGAGGGGGGGGGTCACTCTTCATCCCCACGTGGCAGTAATATATATTCTGACATTTCTAGTCGTCTCCAGTCTCACTTGCTGTTTTTCAATGACGAACTGGGGTATGGCATTATTATATAGTAAATACTAGGTACACAGCATAAGCACATGCTCTCAGTAGCTATACTATGGTTATAGCCTGATTTTCTTAACGAACTCAGCTATGCTGTGCTATTCAATATGTGCGTCTTGTTTTTACAGTTTTTTACAATCACTTTGGCACTAATTTCAGAACCTTTTGGTCATTTTTCAAAACTCTAGACACAAAACTAAAAATGCTCATCACTTGTAACACAGGCTGTCCAATGTTCAAAACATTGCATTATGCATTCACATCATTAAAGAAACCTTGCACTTGCAGAATCATAGGTTCAAATAACTAGTTTATCATGGAATACCATAGGAACATTCATTTAGATCACCCACACACAAGATACCGATAGTTTCACTGTATAGTTGTTCGTATAATCATTAAATATTGTTGTACAAAATATGCGATACATGTTTCATTATACTACTACACTTAAATACATCACTGTAAAAGGACTAGTAGAGAGAATACTACAGACACAGTGGAATCATTGAACAAAATATGAAATGTATTGATGAAATACAATAAAATCACAACATAGGTTTCTTTGAATCAAAGCAAAAATAATTAGCTACAAAAAAATAAACACCAGTTAAATTGCAACTGCAGGTTTCCTCACCTGGCTTACTGTAAAACATCAACTGCAGGTTTCCTCACCTGGCTTACTGTAAAACATCAACTGCAGGTTTCCTCACCTGGCTTACTGTAAAAACAAAACAAAAGATTGATTACTGTACTTCTATATTTCCATCAACACTGTCTTGTGGATTTGGCCACAGGTTCTCATCCACATCACAATGGATGTTTTCATTAGCCAAACATCTTGGGAAGAATCTTCGGGCATGGCGAATCCAGGCCTGACACTTGTCTGCCGTGATGTCATTGCATGCGTAATCCATGGCCTGGAGAAGGGTGGCTTGTTCGTGAGGGCGCCTATCATATACCTTCCACCTCCATGTGGAGACAAATTCCTCAATCGGGTTAAGGAAAGGAGAGTATGGGGGTAAGCACAGGGTGGTAAATTGTGGATGGGCCTGAAACCATTTGAGCATGGTGTAACCTGACATTATCCCACACAATGACATAGGTCATGCCATCAGCTCTACAGACCTGATTTAGCTCATCAAGGAAGGTTACATTCGAACAGCGAATCATGTGGCTGCCTGCAACTCAATATATAGAGTAGAGAGCTTTAGATGTTGTTCAACCAAACATTAGAACGGGCAAGATGCGTAATCGAATCAACTTTGACCGTGGTATGATTGTTGATGCCACACATGGTGATTCCAGCATCTCAGAAACAGCTGCCTTCCTGGGATTTCTACGCACTACAGTCTCTAGAGTTTACAGAGAATGGTGCGATAATCAAAACACATTCAGTGAGCGGCAGTTCTGTGGGCAACAAAACCTTGTTAATGAGAGAGGTCAGAGGAGAATGTCCAGACTCATTCAAGCTAACAGAAAGGCCACAAACGCTCAAATAACAGCTGTTTAAAACAGTGGTGTGCAGAAGGGCATCTCTTAACGTTCAACACCGTGAATAATTCAGGCTGTTGTGGAGGCAAAAGGGGGTCCTACCCAGTACTAGATAGGTGTACCTAATAAAGTGGCGGGTGAGTGTACAGTAATGTCAAATCTGAAAACATGGTCTGGAAAAGTGATACATGGGACCATAGAAACCATGATGAGACCATGATGGGACCATGATGGGACCATGATGAAATATTACTTCCATAGATAATGAAGTCCAATTGGTTCATGTTCCACGGCAATTGGTGTCAATGTGGATCTCGTTATCCTGAAACTTTCATGATCTAAACATGGAATATTGTTCGTCAGTTTCCGTAAAACTATGCATTAAGAGTAACGCAACAGTTACTTATCATTTTGAGCAGTTGTATCAATTGATAGTTAGATCATTGTAATGAAATGAATAGACAGTCATTTCAGATGTAATGTGTGAATTGCATTTTGAAATGGTAATACGTTGATGTTAAGTTGTGTCATTTTGAACAGGTGATTTTAGTTCAATGAACAAATGATCTTAGCTTTATGTGTATTGTATCCAAGCAATTGGAAAAAGGGTTAGAATTTTGAAAAATTAGCATTTTGATCATTGGTTGTGAGTTTTGTGTCTAGAGTTTTGAAAAATGACATCAAGGTTCCAAAATTAGTGCCAAAGTGATTGTAAAAAACTGTAATACTACTGTGGATTAAGACATTATTTGAAAGTAATTGAATAACCTGGAGTCCCAGAGGCATTGTTTTCTGCTGGACAAAGCCATTTTTTGCCCATGTCATTTCCACCATACACTGGATGAATCTCAGGGGCATATACTGTACTTAGATGTACAATAGTGAATTGATCATGCGCAATGATCCTACACAGTGGACTGGATCTGAGGATGGATTCAGAGAAAAACTGAATTGTTTTGTTTTATATTTGCCTCTGGGTCTATTAACAACCCTCTGTGCAACCTCAACCGCCCCATCCCCAGAACCACTTATTCACTTAAATAGATAACTGTGAGAGCAATTCTTTCCCATCTCTACTGGAACACCATGCTCTGCAAGTTAAATATTTGAAACCTGTTCTCTGAGAAATGTTCATTGTGAAAGGAAGATACTTCATTTCAAGCAAAGGTATCCTGCAGTGCTTTTGTGATAGTGTATTTTGGGATGTACTGTAGGTGTAACTGTTATTTTTTTCACATAAAAAGTTGTGCATGAAATACTTTCTGCATTTGGATGTGGTGTGTGACGACGAGCAACCCTTGAAAATCAATGATTTCTCTCCATTCATCATTAGGCCAAGAGACAAAATATCTATTTTCATACCAGTTCTCATGTCTCATGTTTAAAATCTGTATTCATCTTCTATTTCACCAGGAAGATCCCCTGGAGACTGATAGTAAATCCTTCACCAGGGTTCACCTGCCCAAGATGGATTGATGGATTGCATAATAACAATATATTTATTCTTAATTAAGTCTGTATTATGTGACGTTGTGGTTCTGTGAAACGGATGCCTACTGTTAGTTATGTACAATGGGGCTTCCTTCACTGCACAGATCATAGCAGGAGATAAGGAGAGGGAGACGGGGGGATGTGATTGGATGTGTTACCTGATATTTATTGTTCGATAGGTTAACTCTCCCAGGTCACGGCTTCCTGTGGCGAACCCTGTGCATTTTTAAATAGCCATGCTGACTTACCAGCATGACTCCACCGCCCCAGTGTTGGAAAACGCACATAAACACCACCGTTGACCTTTAGCAAGCAATAAACACAATTAAATATGAATAGGAAAATAATTGAAAGTAACCAACACTTTCCCCTTTGGACGATCAGAACCATGGCCAAATAAAAATGGGTAACCTGGGCAACAATAATAATGTTGACATTTGCCTCTACCCCTGGTAAATGACAGATGGAACATTTCATGGATGGTGACAGACCTCGCTGGTGAAATGTTAACCATAAATCTATTTTTAAATATTTTCACATTTTCATGATATCCGATTGGTAGTTGCAGTCTTGTCCCATTGCTGCAACTCCCATACGGACTCGGGAGAGGAGAAGGTCGAAAGCCATGCGTCCTCCGAAACACGACCCTGCCAAGCCACACTGCTTCTTGACACACTGCTCGCTGATTACAATTTAGAACACTTAACTTGTAACTGTAATGGATTACATTTTTAAAGTAACCTACCCAACCATGGTAGCGATTTTATGTTCTCTTCTGAGAGAATTCATTGACGGTATCAAACTCATGCAACAACAGACAGACTGCTGCTGTGAAATATTTATTTTGCCCATTGATCGGTTTCCTGAACTCACACCCCCTGCTTCACCCTGCTTTACTTGTCCTCACTCCTCCACACCACCCTCCCATCATTGATCTGGAAGGCTGTGAAAGAGCATCGCACCCAGAAGGAATGTATCTAAAACTATGTGAAATATTATTTATCCATCGAGACAAACTTTGATTTCTGGATGAACTTTACAGTGTTTTTCTCAGGACTGCTGGTGGGAGTCGTCAGACTAATTTGTATGATTATGATATTAGATGTTGAACATGATTTGCTTCCCACTGTTCTTCAGGCTGGTATGTAAATACAGGGGTGGGAACTCCTCCCACTGTTCTTCAAGCTGGTATGTAAATACAGGGGTAGGAACTCCTCCCACTGTTCTTCAAGCTGGTATGTAAATACAGGGGTAGGAACTCCTCCCACTGTTCTTCAAGCTGGTATGTAAATACAGGGGTGGGAACTCCTCTCACTGTCCCTATTCAGAATGCTGGGGAAGTGTTGGCTGTTAATGACCTCAGAGAACTGATTGACTTTAGTTTATGCCAATTATAGCTATTATAATCTATATCTAATGTGTGTAAAAGAAAAATTGAAAATCTTCCCCAATCCAGACAGATTTTACCTTCATTTAACTAGTAAGGTCAGTCAAGAACAAATTCTTATTTTCAACAACTGCCTAGGAACAGTGGATTAACTGCCTTGTTCAGGGGCAGAACAAAATAGTTTTACCTTGTCAGCTCGGGGATTCAATCTTACAGCCTTTCGGGTGCTAGTCCAACGCTCTAACCGCTAGGCTACCAGCCGCCCCACATTCAGATACTTGAATGTGTCTGTTGTCTAGAAGAGTTTGTCCTGACTTTGGCTCTTGTCTGCTACCTCTTTTCTCCCTGGGCTCCTTGATTGTGATCTCCTTGTCTGCTGCCTCCTCTCCCCCTGGGCTCCCTGATTGTGATCTCCTTGTCTGCTGCCTCTTTTCCCCCTGGGCACCTTAACTGTGATCTCCTTGTCTGCTGCCTCTTTTCTCCCTGGGATCCCTGATTGTGATCTCCTTGTCTGCTGCCTCTTCTCCCCCTGGGCTCCCTGATTGTGATCTCCTTAGTCAAGTATAAAATAAGTGTTTTTACTGTGAAATTAAAACTCAATAAGAGTTTTTGCTTTTGTCTTCCTAAAAATGTCCCCTGCCTATCTCCTGTAGGGCTTGGAGCAGGGTTAGAGGCAGTTCCATTTAATTTCAGTCAATTCAGGAAGTTAACTGAAATGGAATTGACCCCAACCCTAGCTCCTAGTGCAGCTGAATTAGACCTGAGAGGAAGAAGAGGCCCTCTGGACTGTCTCCACATGTGGCCGCATTACATTGTGGATAGACGAGGGGATTGAGCTTCACCCCTTGACCCTTAGAGCTGTTCAGAGCATGTGTCCATAAATGGCACCCTATTCCCTACATTGTGCACTACTATGGGCTCTGGTCAAAAGTAGTGCACTATATAGGGAATAGTGTGCCATTTGGAACGCAGGCTAACTCGCCTCATCACAATGTATACAGTACAGAGCCTCATCTGCCAGCTGAACTGCTCAGCAGACAGGAAGATGATATCACCACTGGGCTCCAGTTCAATAGCCTTGGAATCCCCTCATATTACACTTGGGCTTTAGTTAAACGGCAACGGGGTAATGTGGGTGTCATACGCCATTGAGGACAGCTAGGGGGAATGCACCTTCAGTAGGTATTCTACTGTAGTCTTTTTTGTGACCACTAGTCACAGGCCATTGCATATTACTTTTTAACATTGACCATTTTTGGACTTACCTTTCCTTGACTTGCATAAAAAAAAGTAAAAAGAATCATGAGTCTTTTTCACTTTCCTTTTATATACTTCCCGTACAGTTTCCATTGAGAGGTCTGGTGTAATTCGCCTCCCCTTGTAGGTCTCAGTCCTTTCATGTTGCCTGATGTCTTACTCCCTTGACACCCCAGACCCCAGCTATGTCTCACTCACAGCCAAGGTAATGGAATCAAAAAAATGGAAGGGCTCTTTGATCAAGCCTGCGGCCACCGCAGGTCTCTGGAAATTGAAAAGTCAGAGAGAGAGAGAGAGCAAACTGTCTGGATAGAGTGAGGAGCCTTAGTCATAGCCAAGTCTTAACCCCACCAGTTCATTTTTTCAAGGTGTCCGACAGGATTGTCTGATGTCTTCGCTCCCGATGGACTGGCCCAAAGACCAGAGGGAAGATGGTATCTGAAACCATTGTTGAAAAATGTCACTTGTGTTGTGAGAAGGGAAGGATGAGTTCATGGGAATGATATCCCCCACCCACTGCCCCAGCCACTACCACTACCATTACCACTGCCTCTGCCACTGTAGCCAAGTCCGGATCCAGGGCCTTTCAGTCAAGATTATATTTCACAGTTGAGGCGCTTTCATGGTAACTGGGTCATTCTTGAATTGCGGTGGTAAATGCTGTCCCTTGACTTTGGCACCATGTAAAAATACTTTAAAATGACTAA
This sequence comes from Salvelinus fontinalis, assembly GCF_029448725.1. Classification (NCBI taxonomy): domain Eukaryota; kingdom Metazoa; phylum Chordata; class Actinopteri; order Salmoniformes; family Salmonidae; genus Salvelinus; species Salvelinus fontinalis. Next base: position 31,594,085 of record NC_074686.1, read on the forward strand.
AACATGACAAATATTAAATTGTCCATTTTATTTAACTGTTATTTAATTAGAAAACATAATATAAGTCCGTTATACTGCAGAACATCAATTTGCATGTATTGTAGAAACTTCTGGTGGCTAGCAAATGGGCTTGTCCCACTGGTGATGTGTAGAGGAGTAGTGACATATTTTTAGGATTTAGAGATATATATCTATTATTTTGAATACTCGACAATGAACTAAATTACACTACTAAAATACATATCTATTTTTTATGTGTGTCACTCAGTTTTATGTCATTGGTGTTACAGCCTTGAAAATTCCTGATTCCAAGATATACATTGAGCGTTCTTTACAGTAGCAAACTATCAGGGGAGGGGTCTATATACCACACAGACAGCGTGGTGAAGAAGGCGCAGCGGCGCCTCTTCAACCTCTGGAGGCTGAAGAAATTCGGCTTGTCACCAAAAACACTCACAAAATTTTACAGATGCACAATCGAGAGCATCCTGTCGGGCTGTATCACCGCCTGGTACGGCAACTGCTCCGCCCACAACCGTAAGGCTCTCCAGAAGGTAGCGAGGTCTGCACAACGCATCACCGGGGGCAAACTACCTGCCCTCCAGAACACCTACACCACCCGATGTCACAGGAAGGCCAATAAGATCATCAAGGACAACAACCACCCGAGCCACTGCCTGTTCACCCCGCTATCATCCAGAAGGCGAGGTCAGTACAGGTGCATCAAAGTGGGGACTGAGAGACTGAAAAACAGCTTCTATCTCAAGGCCATCAGACTGTTAAACAGCCATCACTAACATTGAGTGGCTGCTGCCAACATACTGACTCAACTCCAGCCACTTTAATAATGGAAAAATGGATGTAATAAATGTATCACTAGTCACTTTAAACAATGCCACTAATGTTTACATACCCTACATTACTCATCTCATATGTATATACTGTACTCTATACCATCTACTGCATCTTGCCATCTTGATGATTAGATTTGAGTATTCGTGGCCTCCGTTTCAGAAAATCCTAATTTACCTAAAATTTGTCATTGGTGTTGCCGTCATTGGTGTTATCATAATTGTACATATTATTTCAAGTACTTAAGCTACTGTATTAGTTGATTTAGAAGGGAAATATGTAGCCAAATACATTTAAATAAATAAAAAACATCTACAAAATTAAGTTCATTTTTCCATAATGCAATGCCCAAATGCCACTGTAATCTAAAACGAACCAACCATTTGAACGAGAAATTGAAAATCCATCACTGATTGACTCACTCCCGGGGTTTTTAATTCCCTTCAGTTCTGTTGGCTCAACTCTAACCCCATATGTGCCCTGTGGTTGTTCCTTCACAAAGCCTCTGTTGTACTGTGTGCTATCAACATGATAGACATGAGTCATCAGAGCTAGGGGCCTGGAGTTCCACACACACACACACACACACACACACACACACACACACACACACACACACACACACACACACACACACACACACACACACACACACACACACACACACACACACACACGTATGGATGTGACCAGTGGTCATGCTGCTGAATAGCCTTCCTCCTCAGCCTGTGAGGCTAAGGCAGTAAACTACAGATTCTGGCTGCGTTCCAATTCTCTTCATCCGCCTCCTTTCCTTTCTCCTTGTATTGATTGGGGACAGAGCCCAAGGTGGTTCCAAACTAACCATGCGTTTTCAAGTATGTTTTCCCTCACGACTGATCTCAAAGGATGGATTGGGGCAGTTTGATGTACCTATCCAGTCCTTCCATCCATCAGTGGTGATGAAAGGAAGGTGACAAGGAAGTAAGTCTTGTTAGTAGTATTGTCACACAGACACTTTGTTAAGAGGAAAAAGGCACGCCTCATTGAAGGACACAGACCACAGGAGAATACATGTTGTCTATACAGCATGTTATTCTGTTCACTCCATGTCCCTGGTACTCTGATGTTCCCTCCAACACAGGTGTTTCTCTTTTACCAAAAAGAAGAATACAAGTTGTTTGCATCCCTTGACAGTTTTCAGGTAAAGGTTCCGTGGTGCATTATGGATAATGTCACTCCTAAGTGTCATTCCCTAATGACTCTGTCCTACGCTAATACAATTGGGGAGTTTACAGAATTACATAAGGTACGGTAAATCACAATAAAACGCCATTATGTGATACAACAAACATTGCGGCCAGTGTCACTCCAAACACACCATGCGGACTCCAGACTGATGAGCGAAGGCCAGCCTAAAAGCGAAAGCTAATAGTGTGTCTCACATTGAAAGACCTTGGGAGCCTTGTGTCTCAGAGATGAGTGGCTGATACCCAGGATGCTTTGAGTCTGTTGTCACCCCGGTCACGTCTTCGCTGGAGCAGTCTAACGCACTGTAATCATGGCCAGATGATGAGCCCCATGGATGAGAGAGTAATCATGGCCAGATGATGAGCCCCATTGATGAGAGAGTAATCATGGCCAGATGATGAGCCCCATTGATGAGAGAGTAATCATGGCCAAACGATGAGCCCCATTGATGAGAGAGGAATCATGGCCAGATGATGAGCTCCATGGATGAGAGAGGAATCATGGCCAGATGATGAGCCACATTGATGAGAGAGTAATCATGGCCAGATGATGAGCCACATGGATGAGAGCGTAATCATGGCCAAACGATGAGCCCCATGGATGAGAGAGTAATCATGGCCAAACGATGAGCCCCATGGATTAGAGAGTAATCATGGCCAAACGATGAGCCCCATGGATGAGAGAGTAATCATGGCCAAACGATGAGCCCCATGGATGAGAGAGTAATCATGGCCAAACGATGAGCCCCATGGATGAGAGAGTAATCATGGCCAAACGATGAGCCCCATTGATGAGAGAGGAATCATGGCCAGATGATGAGCTCCATGGATGAGAGAGGAATCATGGCCAGATGATGAGCCACATTGATGAGAGAGTAATCATGGCCAGATGATGAGCCACATGGATGAGAGCGTAATCATGGCCAAACGATGAGCCCCATGGATGAGAGAGTAATCATGGCCAAACGATGAGCCCCATGGATTAGAGAGTAATCATGGCCAAACGATGAGCCCCATGGATGAGAGAGTAATCATGGCCAAACGATGAGCCCCATGGATGAGAGAGTAATCATGGCCAAACGATGAGCCCCATGGATGAGAGAGTAATCATGGCCAAACGATGAGCCCCATGGATGAGAGAGGAATCATGGCCAGACATGCTCCATGGATGAGAGAGGTAGGGGCACCCTAGGCAGACAGGCAGGCATGCAGGCACCCTAAATGTGTCATTTCTCTCCCATTGAAGGAAAAGGATGTCGTTCACATTGTCAAGTGTTCTGTCTGTACTGTATCCCTCAAATATAAACAGGTGTTCTGTCCCTACTGTACCCCTCAAATATAAACAGGTGTTCTGTCCCTACTGTATCCCTCAAATATAAACAGGTGTTCTGTCCCTACTGTATCCCTCAAATATAAACAGGTGTTCTGTCCCTACTGTATCCCTCAAATATAAACAGGTGTTCTGTCCCTACTGTACCCCTCAAATATAAACAGGTGTTCTGTCCCTACTGTATCCCTCAAATATAAACAGGTGTTCTGTCCCTACTGTATCCCTCAAATATAAACAGGTGTTCTGTCCCTACTGTATCCCTCAAATATAAACAGGTGTTCTGTCCCTACTGTACCCCTCAAATATAAACAGGTGTTCTGTCCCTACTGTACCCCTCAAATATAAACAGGTGTTCTGTCCCTACTGTACCCCTCAAATATAAACAGATGTTCTGTCCCTACTGTACCCCTCAAATATAAACAGGTGTTCTGTCCCTACTGTACCCCTCAAATATAAACAGGTGTTCTGTCCCTACTGTACCCCTCAAATATAAACAGGTGTTCTGTCCCTACTGTACCCCTCAAATATAAACAGGTGTTCTGTCCCTACTGTACCCCTCAAATATAAACAGGTGTTCTGTCCCTACTGTACCCCTCAAATATAAACAGGTGTTCTGTCCCTACTGTACCCCTCAAATATAAACAGGTGTTCTGTCCCTACTGTACCCCTCAAATATAAACAGGTGTTCTGTCCCTACTGTACCCCTCAAATATAAACAGGTGTTCTGTCCCTACTGTACCCCTCAAATATAAACAGGTGTTCTGTCCCTACTGTACCCCTCAAATATAAACAGGTGTTTTCTTCCTACTGTACTACTCAAATATAGACTGAAAGTGTAGTGTAGACAGTGACATCACCTGTTCTAGGTCACTGTTGAAGGAATATTTGATCAGGATCCTTCCTGAAGGACAGCATTTGATTGTCAATATACCAGGCTCAGCGTTTTTAGTAAAACAGTCCTAGATTACAAGAAAGCCTTGGCAATATAACCCGGGTACCATGCTCAGAATAAGCATTCTCTGTGTGGATTCGGACAGGTTTTTGTCCGGTGTGATTTATTTTTGAAGGTTTAGAAGAACTCCATCTAATCCATAATCAAACTCCCATAGCACACAGTGATTCATCCCAGCCCTTGTTCCTACTGGACTTGACGTCTCCACAGTGCTCTACTTCCATGGCGGGAAAGAGAATCAGAAAATCCCAGAAGTGCTCTACACTCTTATATAAAAAAGGTGCTATCTAGAACCTAAAATGGTTCTTCAGCTGTCCCCATAGGAGAACCCTTTGAAGAACCCTTTTTGGTTCCATGTAGAACCCTTTACACATGGGGTTCTACATGGAACACTGCATACAGGGGGTTCTACATGGAACCCTGCACACAGAACCCAAAAGAGTTCTACCTGAAGCCAAAAAGTGTTCTACTTGGAACCAAAAAGAGTTATCCTATGGGGATAGCCGAATAACCTTTTTGGAACCCTTTTTTTTAAGAGTGTAGTCATTTTCCTCAGTTGAAAAGATACAGAGACTATTTTGGATTTGGAGAGCGGCTGACTGGCTGGCTGTCTAGGATTGGTGGGTGGTGGGCTGTGGAAGGGTTGCTGGGGGAAGACATTGGTTTCGCTGATTGACAGGCGGAGCAGCCATATCCCTAGTGATGAGGAGGTGTTTACAGCTGCGGCGGGCCCCTCATCAGCAGGCGCGCTGTATCTCAGCATCATGGCAAACAGAACCCCCTCGTTCCGGGATGGGATGGGAAGGGGGAAGAAATAGGATGACTGCAAGTGGGCCAGCAGCCCCATGGAGGGGTGGAAGGGCGTTGGCTGCTGCCTCCCTCCCTCTATCCCTTACTCTCTCACACGCTCAGTCATTTCCTTTAAGTGCTCTTTGCACAGCCACACTCACTCCTCTCTCTCTCTATCCTACTCTCTTGCTATCAGTCCCTCTACTTTTCCTATCTTTGTCATAATGACCCTTGATTCGTACATTAGAATCCAGTAAACTCCAACCAATTTGGTCACCATTACAACATAGGTAATCTTGTTAGTGATACGTACCCAATGACAGAGGGAACACATGGGGCATTCACAGAGCCCATCTCTCAGTCTTTCTATCTGTTTTTCCCTCTACCCTTTTCTCAACTTTTTTCCCATCTCGATTTGTCTTTCTATAGCAACAATAACACCTCTATTGGGAGAGAAAAGTCATTTTCTTGCCAGAGCCCACCTTGGTCTGCTCCCTAGCTTGGCTGAGGGAAGGCCTGTGTGTTTGGTTGGTTAGTGGCGCCTTTGTTTGGCTCCTGGTTCATCTGGAGTGTGAAGGGGAGCAGAGGGGAGGCTGCTGCCTGCCCGCTAGTGATGCTCCAGGGGGATGAATCCTGTGTCCACCTGCCTCACTGCAACTCAAAGCTCCATCAATTATCCAGGAACAGAGAGAAAATGTAGGACGGAAGAGATGGAGAAAGGGGAGGAATGGAAAGAGAGGGAGAAAGGGGAGGAATGGAAAGAGAGGGAGAAAGGGGAGGAATGGAAAGAGAGGGAGAAAGGGGAGGAATGGAAAGAGAGGGAGAAAGAGCGAGGTAAAGTGAGCGGAAGGAAGGGAGAGTTAAAGAGAGAGACAGGCAGAGAGACAGAGAGAAACAGTAATATAATGACAGTATAGAGAAGGAGATAGCAGGAAAACGGGAGAGAAAGTAGAAAGTGATTAGCAGACAGCAAGACAGCGAGATACAAGAGGCACAAACAAAATGGTGTTCTGGAAGAAAGAGAGGAGGGTACTAATGCGGCAAGGCTGCAGTACTGACAAACCTCCTGGCAGCTGAATGTAGAACACAATAAAGTATTTGAGAAGAATGCGTTGCATACACGGACCCTTTGGAGTTGGAATGAACATAATGCGTTAACTGAACATAATGAGTTAACTGAACATAAAGAGTTAACTGAACATAATGAGTTAACTGAACATAATGCGTTAACTGAACATAATGAGTTAACTGAACATAATGCGTTAACTGAACATAATGAGTTAACTGAACATAATGAGTTAACTAAACAGATGAGTTAACTGAACATAAAGAGTTAACTGAACATAATGAGTTTACTGAACAGATGCGTTAACTGAACAGATGAATTAACTGAACATAAAGAGTTAACTGAACATAATGAGTTAACTGAACATAGTGAGTTAACTGAACATAATACGTTAACTGAACATAATGAGTTAACTGAACATAAAGAGTTAACTGAACATAAAGAGTTAACTGAACATAATGCGTTAACTGAACATAATGAGTTAACTGAACATAAAGAGTTAACTGAACATAAAGAGTTAACTGAACATAAAGAGTTAACCGAACATAATGCGTTAACTGAACATAATGAATTAACTGAACATAAAGAGTTAACTGAACATAATGAGTTAACTGAACATAATGAGTTAACTGAACATAATGCGTTAACTGAACATAATGAGTTAACTGAACATAATGAGTTAACTGAACATAATGAGTTAACTGAACATAAAGAGTTAACTGAACATAATGCGTTAACTGAACATAATGCGTTAACTGAACATAATGAGTTAACTGAACATAATGAGTTAACTAAACAGATGAGTTAACTGAACATAAAGAGTTAACTGAACATAATGAGTTAACTGAACAGATGCGTTAACTGAACAGATGAATTAACTGAACATAAAGAGTTAACTGAACATAATGCGTTAACTGAACAGATTAATTAACTGAACATAAAGAGTTAACTGAACATAATGCGTTAACTGAACAGATGAATTAACTGAACATAAAGAGTTAACTGAACAGATGCGTTAACTGAACAGATGAATTAACTGAACATAATGAGTTAACTGAACATAATGAGTTAACTGAACATAATGAGTTAACTGAACATAATGAGTTAACTGAACATATGAGTTAACTGAACATAATGAGTTAACTGAACATAATGAGTTAACTGAACAGATGAGTTAACTGAACAGATGAATTAACTGAACATAATGAGTTAACTGAACATAATGAGTTAACTGAACATAATGAGTTAACTGAACAGATGAGTTAACTGAACATAATGAGTTAACTGAACATAATGAGTTAACTGAACATAATGAGTTAACTGAACATAATGAGTTAACTGAACAGATGCGTTAACTGAACAGATGAATTAACTGAACATAATGAGTTAACTAAACAGATGAATTAACTGAACATAATGAGTTAACTGAACATAATGAGTTAACTGAACATAATGAGTTAACTGAACATAATGAGTTAACTGAACATAATGAGTTAACTAAACAGATGAGTTAACTGAACATAATGAGTTAACTAAACAGAGGAGTTAACTGAATAGATGAGTTAACTGAACATAAAGAGTTAACTGAACATAATGAGTTAACTGAACATAATGAGTTAACTGAACATAATGAGTTAACTGAACATAATGAGTTAACTGAACATAATGAGTTAACTGAACATAATGAGTTAACTGAACAGATGAATTACCTGAACATAATGAGTCAACTGAACATAATGAGTCAACTGAACATAATGAGTTAACTGAACATATGAGTTAACTGAATGTAATGAGATAACTGAACATAATGTGTTAACTGAACATATGAGTTAACTGAACTGATGAGTTAACTGAACATATTGAGTTAACAGACTATAATGAGTTAACTGAACATAATGAGTTAATTGAACATATGAGTTAACTGAACATAATGAGAAAACTAAACAGATGAGTTAACTGAACATTATGAGTTCTGAACATAATGACTTAACTGAACATAATGAGTTAACTGACCATAATGAGTTAACCTAACAGATGAGTTAACTGAACAGATGAGTTAATTGAACAGAGGAGTTAACTGAACATTATGAGTTAACTGAAGAGATGAGTTAACAGAATATATGAGTCAACTGAACAGATGAGTTAACTGAACAGATGAGTTAACTGAACATAATGAGTTAATTAAACAGATGAGTTAACTGAACAGATAAGTTAACTGAACATAATGAGTTAACTGAACATAATGAGTCAACTGAACATAATGAGTTAACTGAACATATGAGTTAACTGAACGTAATGAGATAACTGAACATAATGTGTTAACTGAACATTTGCGTTAACTGAACTGATGAGTTAACTGAACATATTGAGTTAACAGACTATAATGAGTTAACTGAATGTAATGAGTTAATTGAACATATGAGTTAACTGAACATAATGAGAAAACTGAACAGATGAGTTAACTGAACATTATGAGTTCTGAACATATGACTTAACTGAACTGATGAGTTAACTGAACATAATGAGTTAACTGAACATATGAGTTAACTGAACAGATGAGTTCTGAACATATGACTTAACTGAACAGATGAGTTAACTGAACAGATGAGTTAACTGAACAGATGAGTTAACTGAACAGATGAGTTAACTGAACATATGACTTAACTGAACATAATGAGTTAACTGAACATAATGAGTTAACTGAACATAATGAGTTAACTGAATATAATGAGTTAATTGAACATATGAGTTAACTGAACATAATGAGAAAACTGAACAGATGAGTTAACTGAACATTATTAGTTCTGAACATATGACTTAACTGAACTGAGGAGTTAACTGAACATAATGAGTTAACTGAACATAATGAGTTAACTGAATATAATGAGTTAATTGAACATATGAGTTAACTGAACATAATGAGAAAACTGAACAGATGAGTTAACTTAACATTATGAGTTCTGAACATATGACTTAACTGAACTGATTAGTTAACTGAACATAATGAGTTACCTCAACATAATGAGTTAACTGAACAGATGAGTTAACTGAACATATGAGTTAACTGAACAGATGAGTTAACTGAACATAAAGAGTTAACTGACCATTATGAGTTAACCTAACAGATGAGTTAACTGAACAGATGAGTTAATTGAACAGATGAGGTAACTGAACATAATGAGTTAACTGAACAGATGAGTTAACTGAACATACTGAGTTAACTGTACAGATGAGTTAACTGATCATAATGAGTTAACTGAACATATGAGTTAACTGAACAGATGAGTTAACTGAACAGATGAGTTAACTGAACAGATGAGTTAACTGAACATAATGAGTTAACTGAACAGATTAGTTAACTGAACATACTGAGTTAACTGAACAGATGAGTTAACTGATCATAATGAGTTAACTGAACAGATGAGTTAACTGAAAAGATGAGTTAACTGAACAGATGAGTTAACTGTACAGATGAGTTAACTGAACTGAGGAGGTAACTGAACATAATGAGTTAACTGAACATAATGAGTTAACTGAACAGATGAGTTAACTGAACATAATGAGTTAACTGAACAGATGAGTTAACTGAACAGATGAGTTAACTGAACATAATGAGTTAACTGAACAGATGAGTTAACTGAACATATGAGTTAACTGAACAGATGAGTTAACTGAACATAAAGAGTTAACTGACCATTATGAGTTAACCTAACAGATGAGTTAACTGAACAGATGAGTTAATTGAACAGATGAGTTAACTGAACATTATGAGTTAACTGAACAGATGAGTTAACAGAATAAATGAGTTAACTGAACATAATGAGTTAACTGAACAGATGAGTTAACTGAACATATGAGTTAACTGAACAGATTAGTTAACTGAACATAATGAGTTAACTGAACAGATTAGTTAACTGAACATACTGAGTTAACTGAACAGATGAGTTAACTGATCATAATGAGTTAACTGAACATAATGAGTTAACTGAACATAATGAGTTAACTGAACATAATGAGTTAACTGAACATAATGAGTTAACTGAACAGATGAATTACCTGAACATAATGAGTCAACTGAACATAATGAGTCAACTGAACATAATGAGTTAACTGAACATATGAGTTAACTGAATGTAATGAGATAACTGAACATAATGTGTTAACTGAACATATGAGTTAACTGAACTGATGAGTTAACTGAACATATTGAGTTAACAGACTATAATGAGTTAACTGAATATAATGAGTTAATTGAACATATGAGTTAACTGAACATAATGAGAAAACTAAACAGATGAGTTAACTGAACATTATGAGTTCTGAACATAATGACTTAACTGAACATAATGAGTTAACTGACCATAATGAGTTAACCTAACAGATGAGTTAACTGAACAGATGAGTTAATTGAACATAATGAGTTAACTAAGCAGATGAGTTAACTGAACAGATGAATTAACTGAACATAATGAGTTAACTGAACATAATGAGTTAACTGAACATAATGAGTTAACTGAACAGATGAGTTAACTGAACATAATGAGTTAACTGAACATAATGAGTTAACTAAACAGATGAGTTAACTGAACATAATGAGTTAACTGAACAGATGAATTAACTGAACATAATGAGTTAACTGAACATAATGCGTTAACTGAACAGATTAATTAACTGAACATAAAGAGTTAACTGAACAGATGCGTTAACTGAACAGATGAATTAACTGAACATAATGAGTTAACTGAACATAATGACTTAACTGAACATAATGAGTTAACTGACCATAATGAGTTAACCTAACAGATGAGTTAACTGAACAGATGAGTTAATTGAACAGAGGAGTTAACTGAACATTATGAGTTAACTGAAGAGATGAGTTAACAGAATATATGAGTCAACTGAACAGATGAGTTAACTGAACAGATGAGTTAACTGAACATAATGAGTTAATTAAACAGATGAGTTAACTGAACAGATAAGTTAACTGAACATAATGAGTTAACTGAACATAATGAGTTAACTGAACATAATGAGTTAACTGAACAGATGAATTACCTGAACATAATGAGTCAACTGAACATAATGAGTCAACTGAACATAATGAGTTAACTGAACATATGAGTTAACTGAATGTAATGAGATAACTGAACATAATGTGTTAACTGAACATATGAGTTAACTGAACTGATGAGTTAACTGAACATATTGAGTTAACAGACTATAATGAGTTAACTGAATATAATGAGTTAATTGAACATATGAGTTAACTGAACATAATGAGAAAACTGAACAGATGAGTTAACTGAACATTATGAGTTCTGAACATAATGACTTAACTGAACATAATGAGTTAACTGACCATAATGAGTTAACCTAACAGATGAGTTAACTGAACAGATGAGTTAATTGAACAGAGGAGTTAACTGAACATTATGAGTTAACTGAAGAGATGAGTTAACAGAATATATGAGTCAACTGAACAGATGAGTTAACTGAACAGATGAGTTAACTGAACATAATGAGTTAATTAAACAGATGAGTTAACTGAACAGATAAGTTAACTGAACATAATGAGTTAACTGAACATAATGAGTCAACTGAACATAATGAGTTAACTGAACATATGAGTTAACTGAACGTAATGAGATAACTGAACATAATGTGTTAACTGAACATTTGCGTTAACTGAACTGATGAGTTAACTGAACATATTGAGTTAACAGACTATAATGAGTTAACTGAATGTAATGAGTTAATTGAACATATGAGTTAACTGAACATAATGAGAAAACTGAACAGATGAGTTAACTGAACATTATGAGTTCTGAACATATGACTTAACTGAACTGATGAGTTAACTGAACATAATGAGTTAACTGAACATATGAGTTAACTGAACAGATGAGTTCTGAACATATGACTTAACTGAACAGATGAGTTAACTGAACAGATGAGTTAACTGAACAGATGAGTTAACTGAACAGATGAGTTAACTGAACATATGACTTAACTGAACATAATGAGTTAACTGAACATAATGAGTTAACTGAACATAATGAGTTAACTGAATATAATGAGTTAATTGAACATATGAGTTAACTGAACATAATGAGAAAACTGAACAGATGAGTTAACTGAACATTATTAGTTCTGAACATATGACTTAACTGAACTGAGGAGTTAACTGAACATAATGAGTTAACTGAACATAATGAGTTAACTGAATATAATGAGTTAATTGAACATATGAGTTAACTGAACATAATGAGAAAACTGAACAGATGAGTTAACTGAACATTATGAGTTCTGAACATATGACTTAACTGAACTGATTAGTTAACTGAACATAATGAGTTACCTCAACATAATGAGTTAACTGAACAGATGAGTTAACTGAACATATGAGTTAACTGAACAGATGAGTTAACTGAACATAAAGAGTTAACTGACCATTATGAGTTAACCTAACAGATGAGTTAACTGAACAGATGAGTTAATTGAACAGATGAGTTAACTGAACATAATGAGTTAACTGAACAGATGAGTTAACTGAACATACTGAGTTAACTGTACAGATGAGTTAACTGATCATAATGAGTTAACTGAACATATGAGTTAACTGAACAGATGAGTTAACTGAACAGATGAGTTAACTGAACAGATGAGTTAACTGAACATAATGAGTTAACTGAACAGATTAGTTAACTGAACATACTGAGTTAACTGAACAGATGAGTTAACTGATCATAATGAGTTAACTGAACAGATGAGTTAACTGAAAAGATGAGTTAACTGAACAGATGAGTTAACTGTACAGATGAGTTAACTGAACTGAGGAGGTAACTGAACATAATGAGTTAACTGAACATAATGAGTTAACTGAACAGATGAGTTAACTGAACATAATGAGTTAACTGAACAGATGAGTTAACTGAACAGATGAGTTAACTGAACATAATGAGTTAACTGAACAGATGAGTTAACTGAACATATGAGTTAACTGAACAGATGAGTTAACTGAACATAAAGAGTTAACTGACCATTATGAGTTAACCTAACAGATGAGTTAACTGAACAGATGAGTTAATTGAACAGATGAGTTAACTGAACATTATGAGTTAACTGAACAGATGAGTTAACAGAATAAATGAGTTAACTGAACATAATGAGTTAACTGAACAGATGAGTTAACTGAACATATGAGTTAACTGAACAGATTAGTTAACTGAACATAATGAGTTAACTGAACAGATTAGTTAACTGAACATACTGAGTTAACTGAACAGATGAGTTAACTGATCATAATGAGTTAACTGAACATAATGAGTTAACTGAACATAATGAGTTAACTGAACATAATGAGTTAACTGAACATAATGAGTTAACTGAACAGATGAATTACCTGAACATAATGAGTCAACTGAACATAATGAGTCAACTGAACATAATGAGTTAACTGAACATATGAGTTAACTGAATGTAATGAGATAACTGAACATAATGTGTTAACTGAACATATGAGTTAACTGAACTGATGAGTTAACTGAACATATTGAGTTAACAGACTATAATGAGTTAACTGAATATAATGAGTTAATTGAACATATGAGTTAACTGAACATAATGAGAAAACTAAACAGATGAGTTAACTGAACATTATGAGTTCTGAACATAATGACTTAACTGAACATAATGAGTTAACTGACCATAATGAGTTAACCTAACAGATGAGTTAACTGAACAGATGAGTTAATTGAACATAATGAGTTAACTAAGCAGATGAGTTAACTGAACAGATGAATTAACTGAACATAATGAGTTAACTGAACATAATGAGTTAACTGAACATAATGAGTTAACTGAACAGATGAGTTAACTGAACATAATGAGTTAACTGAACATAATGAGTTAACTAAACAGATGAGTTAACTGAACATAATGAGTTAACTGAACAGATGAATTAACTGAACATAATGAGTTAACTGAACATAATGCGTTAACTGAACAGATTAATTAACTGAACATAAAGAGTTAACTGAACAGATGCGTTAACTGAACAGATGAATTAACTGAACATAATGAGTTAACTGAACAGATGAATTAACTGAACATAATGAGTTAACTGAACATAATGAGTTAACTGAACAGATGAATTAACTGAACAGATGAATTAACTGAACAGATGAATTAACTGAACATAATGAGTTAACTGAACATAATGAGTTAACTGAACATAATGAGTTAACTGAACATAATGAGTTAACTGAACAGATGCGTTAACTGAACAGATGAATTAACTGAACATAATGAGTTAACTAAACAGATGAATTAACTGAACATAATGAGTTAACTGAACATAATGAGTTAACTGAACATAATGAGTTAACTGAACATAATGAGTTAACTGAACATAATGAGTTAACTAAACAGATGAGTTAACTGAACATAATGAGTTAACTAAACAGAGGAGTTAACTGAATAGATGAGTTAACTGAACATAAAGAGTTAACTGAACATAATGAGTTAACTGAACATAATGAGTTAACTGAACATAATGAGTTAACTGAACATAATGAGTTAACTGAACATAATGAGTTAACTGAACATAATGACTTAACTGAACATAATGAGTTAACTGAACAGATGAATTAACTGAACATAATGAGTTAACTAAACAGATGAATTAACTGAACATAATGAGTTAACTGAACATAATGAGTTAACTGAACATAATGAGTTAACTGAACATAATGAGTTAACTGAACATAATGAGTTAACTAAACAGATGAGTTAACTGAACATAATGAGTTAACTAAACAGAGGAGTTAACTGAACATAATGAGTTAACTGAACATAATGAGTTAACTGAACATAATGACTTAACTGAACATAATGAGTTAACTGAACAGATGCGTTAACTGAACAGATGAATTAACTGAACATAATGAGTTAACTAAACAGATGAATTAACTGAACATAATGAGTTAACTGAACATAATGAGTTAACTGAACATAATGAGTTAACTGAACATAATGAGTTAACTGAACATAATGAGTTAACTAAACAGATGAGTTAACTGAACATAATGAGTTAACTAAACAGAGGAGTTAACTGAATAGATGAGTTAACTGACCATAAAGAGTTAACTGAACATAATGAGTTAACTGAACAGATGAGTTAACTGAACAGATGAGTTAACTGAACAAAATGAGTTAACTGAACAGATGAGTTAACTGAACAGATGAGTTAACTGAACATATGAGTTAACTGAACAGATGAGTTAACTGAACATAAAGAGTTAACTGACCATTATGAGTTAACCTAACAGATGAGTTAACTGAACAGATGAGTTAATTGAACAGATGAGTTAACTGAACATTATGAGTTAACTGAACAGATGAGTTAACAGAATAAATGAGTTAACTGAACATAATGAGTTAACTGAACAGATGAGTTAACTGAACATATGAGTTAACTGAACAGATTAGTTAACTGAACATAATGAGTTAACTGAACAGATTAGTTAACTGAACATACTGAGTTAACTGAACAGATGAGTTAACTGATCATAATGAGTTAACTGAACATAATGAGTTAACTGAACATAATGAGTTAACTGAACATAATGAGTTAACTGAACATAATGAGTTAACTGAACAGATGAATTACCTGAACATAATGAGTCAACTGAACATAATGAGTCAACTGAACATAATGAGTTAACTGAACATATGAGTTAACTGAATGTAATGAGATAACTGAACATAATGTGTTAACTGAACATATGAGTTAACTGAACATATGAGTTAACTGAATGTAATGAGTTAACTGAATATAATGAGTTAATTGAACATATGAGTTAACTGAACATAATGAGAAAACTAAACAGATGAGTTAACTGAACATTATGAGTTCTGAACATAATGACTTAACTGAACATAATGAGTTAACTGACCATAATGAGTTAACCTAACAGATGAGTTAACTGAACAGATGAGTTAATTGAACATAATGAGTTAACTAAACAGATGAGTTAACTGAACAGATGAATTAACTGAACATAATGAGTTAACTGAACATAATGAGTTAACTGAACATAATGAGTTAACTGAACAGATGAGTTAACTGAACATAATGAGTTAACTGAACATAATGAGTTAACTAAACAGATGAGTTAACTGAACATAATGAGTTAACTGAACAGATGAATTAACTGAACATAATGAGTTAACTGAACATAATGCGTTAACTGAACAGATTAATTAACTGAACATAAAGAGTTAACTGAACAGATGCGTTAACTGAACAGATGAATTAACTGAACATAATGAGTTAACTGAACAGATGAATTAACTGAACATAATGAGTTAACTGAACATAATGAGTTAACTGAACAGATGAATTAACTGAACAGATGAATTAACTGAACATAATGAGTTAACTAAACAGATGAATTAACTGAACATAATGAGTTAACTGAACATAATGAGTTAACTGAACATAATGAGTTAACTGAACATAATGAGTTAACTGAACATAATGAGTTAACTAAACAGATGAGTTAACTGAACATAATGAGTTAACTAAACAGAGGAGTTAACTGAATAGATGAGTTAACTGAACATAAAGAGTTAACTGAACATAATGAGTTAACTGAACATAATGAGTTAACTGAACATAATGAGTTAACTGAACATAATGAGTTAACTGAACATAATGAGTTAACTGAACATAATGACTTAACTGAACATAATGAGTTAACTGAACAGATGCGTTAACTGAACAGATGAATTAACTGAACATAATGAGTTAACTAAACAGATGAATTAACTGAACATAATGAGTTAACTGAACATAATGAGTTAACTGAACATAATGAGTTAACTGAACATAATGAGTTAACTGAACATAATGAGTTAACTAAACAGATGAGTTAACTGAACATAATGAGTTAACTAAACAGAGGAGTTAACTGAATAGATGAGTTAACTGAACATAAAGAGTTAACTGAACATAATGAGTTAACTGAACATAATGAGTTAACTGAACATAATGAGTTAACTGAACATAATGAGTTAACTGAACATAATGAGTTAACTGAACATAATGAGTTAACTGAACAGATTAATTACCTGAACATAATGAGTCAACTGAACATAATGAGTCAACTGAACATAATGAGTTAACTGAACATATGAGTTAACTGAATGTAATGAGATAACTGAACATAATTTGTTAAGTGAACATATGAGTTAACTGAACTGATGAGTTAACTGAACATATTGAGTTAACAGACTATAATGAGTTAACTGAATATAATGAGTTAATTGAACATATGAGTTAACTGAACATAATGAGAAAACTGAACAGATGAGTTAACTGAACATTATGAGTTCTGAACATAATGACTTAACTGAACATAATGAGTTAACTGACCATAATGAGTTAACCTAACAGATGAGTTAACTGAACAGATGAGTTAATTGAACAGAGGAGTTAACTGAACATTATGAGTTAACTGAAGAGATGAGTTAACAGAATATATGAGTCAACTGAACAGATGAGTTAACTGAACAGATGAGTTAACTGAACATAATGAGTTAATTAAACAGATGAGTTAACTGAACAGATAAGTTAACTGAACATAATGAGTTAACTGAACATAATGAGTTAACTGAACATAATGAGTTAACTGAACAGATGAATTACCTGAACATAATGAGTCAACTGAACATAATGAGTCAACTGAACATAATGAGTTAACTGAACATATGAGTTAACTGAATGTAATGAGATAACTGAACATAATGTGTTAACTGAACATATGAGTTAACTGAACTGATGAGTTAACTGAACATATTGAGTTAACAGACTATAATGAGTTAACTGAATATAATGAGTTAATTGAACATATGAGTTAACTGAACATAATGAGAAAACTGAACAGATGAGTTAACTGAACATTATGAGTTCTGAACATAATGACTTAACTGAACATAATGAGTTAACTGACCATAATGAGTTAACCTAACAGATGAGTTAACTGAACAGATGAGTTAATTGAACAGAGGAGTTAACTGAACATTATGAGTTAACTGAAGAGATGAGTTAACAGAATATATGAGTCAACTGAACAGATGAGTTAACTGAACAGATGAGTTAACTGAACATAATGAGTTAATTAAACAGATGAGTTAACTGAACAGATAAGTTAACTGAACATAATGAGTTAACTGAACATAATGAGTCAACTGAACATAATGAGTTAACTGAACATATGAGTTAACTGAACGTAATGAGATAACTGAACATAATGTGTTAACTGAACATATGCGTTAACTGAACTGATGAGTTAACTGAACATATTGAGTTAACAGACTATAATGAGTTAACTGAATGTAATGAGTTAATTGAACATATGAGTTAACTGAACATAATGAGAAAACTGAACAGATGAGTTAACTGAACATTATGAGTTCTGAACATATGACTTAACTGAACTGATGAGTTAACTGAACATAATGAGTTAACTGAACATATGAGTTAACTGAACAGATGAGTTCTGAACATATGACTTAACTGAACAGATGAGTTAACTGAACAGATGAGTTAACTGAACAGATGAGTTAACTGAACAGATGAGTTAACTGAACATATGACTTAACTGAACATAATGAGTTAACTGAACATAATGAGTTAACTGAACATAATGAGTTAACTGAATATAATGAGTTAATTGAACATATGAGTTAACTGAACATAATGAGAAAACTGAACAGATGAGTTAACTGAACATTATTAGTTCTGAACATATGACTTAACTGAACTGAGGAGTTAACTGAACATAATGAGTTAACTGAACATAATGAGTTAACTGAATATAATGAGTTAATTGAACATATGAGTTAACTGAACATAATGAGAAAACTGAACAGATGAGTTAACTGAACATTATGAGTTCTGAACATATGACTTAACTGAACTGATTAGTTAACTGAACATAATGAGTTACCTCAACATAATGAGTTAACTGAACAGATGAGTTAACTGAACATATGAGTTAACTGAACAGATGAGTTAACTGAACATAAAGAGTTAACTGACCATTATGAGTTAACCTAACAGATGAGTTAACTGAACAGATGAGTTAATTGAACAGATGAGTTAACTGAACATAATGAGTTAACTGAACAGATGAGTTAACTGAACATACTGAGTTAACTGTACAGATGAGTTAACTGATCATAATGAGTTAACTGAACATATGAGTTAACTGAACAGATGAGTTAACTGAACAGATGAGTTAACTGAACAGATGAGTTAACTGAACATAATGAGTTAACTGAACAGATTAGTTAACTGAACATACTGAGTTAACTGAACAGATGAGTTAACTGATCATAATGAGTTAACTGAACAGATGAGTTAACTGAACAGATGAGTTAACTGAACAGATGAGTTAACTGTACAGATGAGTTAACTGAACTGAGGAGGTAACTGAACATAATGAGTTAACTGAACATAATGAGTTAACTGAACAGATGAGTTAACTGAACATAATGAGTTAACTGAACATATGAGTTAACTGAACAGATGAGTTAACTGAACATAAAGAGTTAACTGACCATTATGAGTTAACCTAACAGATGAGTTAACTGAACAGATGAGTTAATTGAACAGATGAGTTAACTGAACATTATGAGTTAACTGAACAGATGAGTTAACAGAATAAATGAGTTAACTGAACATAATGAGTTAACTGAACAGATGAGTTAACTGAACATATGAGTTAACTGAACAGATTAGTTAACTGAACATAATGAGTTAACTGAACAGATCAGTTAACTGAACATACTGAGTTAACTGAACAGATGATTTAACTGATCATAATGAGTTAACTGAACATATGAGTTAACTGAACAGATGAGTTAACTGAACAGATGAGTTAACTGTACAGATGAGTTAACTGAACTGAGGAGGTAACTGAACATAATGAGTTAACTGAACATAATGAGTTAACTAAACAGATGAGTTAACTGAACATAATGAGTTAACTGAACAGATGAGTTAACTGAACAGATGAGTTAACTGAACATAATGAGTTAACTGAACAGATGAGTTAACTGAACATAATGAGTTAACTGAACAGATGAGTTAACTGAACAGATGAGTTAACTGAACAGATGAGTCAACTGTACAGATGAGTTAACTGAACTGAGGAGGTAACTGAACATAATGAGTTATCTGAACATAATGAGTTAACTGAACAGATGAGTTAACTGAACATAATGAGTTAACTGAACAGATGAGTTAACTGAACAGATGAGTTAACTGAACATAATGAGTTAACTGAACAGATGAGTTAACTGAACATAATGAGTTAACTGAACAGATGAGTTAACTGAACAGATGAGAAAACTGAACAGATGAGTTAACTGAACATTATGAGTTCTGAACATATGACTTAACTGAACAGATTAGTTAACTGAACATAATGAGTTACCTCAACATAATGAGTTAACTGAACAGATGAGTTAACTGAACATATGAGTTAACTGAACAGATGAGTTAACTGAACATAAAGAGTTAACTGACCATTATGAGTTAACTTAACAGATGAGTTAACTGAACAGATGAGTTAATTGAACAGATGAGTTAACTGAACATTATGAGTTAACTGAACAGATGAGTTAACAGAATAT
>NC_074686.1:31617505-31765005 GCF_029448725.1 Salvelinus fontinalis
CTCTTCCTTCCCTACAACTTTCAACATGCTTCCTTCCATGTTTTGACCAATCAGTGTGGAAAAGGGAAAAACTCTATGTTCATCTCAGCAGGGTTTTACATAGTTGTCCTGTGGACATCTGTTTCCTTCACAGCGTTTCAGCACCAGTCACTACTGGTTGTTTAAACTGAGTGGCAGTCGCCATGGCTTCTTCTCGCCCCACTGATCTGCTCTGGTCCACCAGCTGTCTCTCTGACTCACTGCCTGGGTCAATCCCAGTAATCTACAGTGTCTCCTTGTGTTCCGTTTTGTCTCCTCGTCTCCTTGGGTCGCCTCTTGTCTCCTTGAGTCCTTAGTTTTCACTGATCTACTGGTCCTCAAGCTGTCTCGGACTCACTGGGTCTATCCTAGTAGTTTACTGAAGGGTTTCCGAAAATTGTGGCGCCGGACAACGTGACTGGGAAGATTTTAACTTACCGGCCATTTGAGAAATTTACCGGACCCATATGCTTTGGATGCATAACCCATTAAGGCGTCCACCCACGGTTCTCAGAATGACAGAAATCACATTTAGATGATGGTAATGCAGCCGAACAGAAAATCTCTGTTAGAAACTTAGAAAGAGGGGGAATCTAAAGATGAATGGTTTGCTAATATGACTAGGATTGTGACTTTGGCTTCTGGACAACGATAGAAAGTTGATATGGAAACCAATAGAACTGGAAATAAATGGCATAGCGATGGCTCCAATAGGAAATATATTTGCCAAAATTATATAATTACTCATGTCTATACAGAAAGTAATAAAATCATTCAAAATACTTCACCAGAAAGCATGACTTAGCCACAGAGGAGCATTAGCTTATTTGCAGGTAGCCTAGTGGTTAGAGCGTTAGGCCAGTAACCGAAAGGTTGCTGGATTGAATCCCTGAGCTGACAAGGTAAAAATCTGTCATTCTGCCATTGAGCAAGGCAGTTAACCCACTGTTCCCTGGGTGCCGTGGATGTCGATTATGGCAGCCCCCCGCACCTCTCTGATTCAGAGGGGTTGGGTTAAATGCAGAAGACACATTTGAGTTGAATGCATTCAGTTGGACAACTGACTAGGTATCCCCCTTTCCTATAATAGCTGTGGATTTTTTTAAATCACAAGCTTGTAGGCCTTTGCCTATTTTGGAAGCCTGCAATTTGGGCAGCGTGTGTGGCAATAGGCCTAGCTGATTATTGAGTTGCGGCTGTCAGTGAAAACCATCTAAAATATGTGTGAAATAATGTGTCTTGAGTATAATTTAAAATGTTGAGACAAAAAGGGGAGTGGTGTGTTGCTAAGATACAGGCGAGTCTCTCTCCAGAATGGCTCAGCTGTCTCCCGCCAATTCTTGTGCATTCATTGTTTCATTGTGTGAATTCTTTGCCCTTCGATTTTATATTTATTTATCAATTTCCCATTACATATGTCACCCAAAGTAAATGTACCGTTAATCCCTGTCATTTGTTTACACACATTTCCTTTAATGCATGTATTAATTACAGTCCTTGTCCCATCATGCTCTAGCGACTCCTGTGGCAGGCTAACACAGTCGCCAGGTGTACAGTGTTTCTTCCAACACATTGGTGCGGCTGGCTTCCGGGTTAAGCAAACATTGTGTAAAGAAGCTGTGCGGCTTGGCGGGGTTGTGTTTCGGAGGAAGCACGGATCTCGACCTTCGCCTCTCCCGAGCATGTAGGGAGTTGCAGTGATGGGATAGGACTCTAAGTACCAATTGGATATCACGAAATTGGGCAGAAAAAGGGGTAGTAAAAACAAACCAAACCGATAGTTCCTCACGGTAGTAAGGTAGTTCCTCACGGTGGTAAGGTAGTTCCTCACGGTAGTAAGGTAGTTCCTCACGGTAGTAAGGTAGTTCCTCACGGTAAGATAGTGCCTCACGGTAAGGTAGTGCTTCACGGTAATGTAGTTCCTCGCGGTAAGATAGTTCCTCACGGTAAGATAGTTCCTCACGGTAAGATAGTTCCTCACGGTAAGACAGTTCCTCACGGTAAGACAGTTCCTCACGGTAAGACAGTTCCTCACGGTAAGACAGTTCCTCACGGTAAGATAGTTCCTCACGGTAAGATAGTTCCTCACGGTAAGATAGTTCCTCACAGTAAGACAGTTCCTCACGGTAAGATAGTTCCTCACGGTAAGATAGTTCCTCATAGTTAGATAGTTCCTCACAGTATGCTATTAGATTCTATGCGCTCATTTCTTTAGCCACTAATGGATCACGGTTTAGCAGTGTGTCCATATGAAAGAGGCTGGTGAACTCGCATTAGTTGACCTTTAACTTTGAGATTTTTATAATTTTAATTCAGATTTTTATGATTAACCACATGACAATGATTTTAAGAAACAAAAAGGTTATTATTGAAATTAAACTGTTCCACGAAAATGCGCAAATTAAAATGATAACTGGCTGTAGAATTGTAAGGTTCCCCAAACGTGAAACTCACACACCGCCTATGAAGTCTTATTAAATAATTTCCTCCATGTTTTCATGGTTGGATTTTGCCTATAGGCTACGTTGAAGCAAGGTTAAACATGCCTCATAATATGAAACAAAACATTCAGGTTTAAAACAATGAAGTTTGCTTACAAAATGCATACTGCCTCCAGCTCACATTGTAAAGTGGTGGGTGATGCACTGATAGCCAGTTGCCTGCACTTGAATGGTGAATGAGAGGCGCACTACAAACACCAGTTGAGATGCAAAAATAGTAGCTCTTTTTTATCATTCACCAAAACTGTTTTTAACACGTGATTGCATTTAGAATTGTTGCACAATAAATGGCATTCTGAAAGCACATGTTTCACTCCAGCAGCAACCAGCTGAGGCACTGCTGGAGAAATCCAGCTCAAAATAGGCTCTGTATGGTGTGCGCGTGTGATAGTTGTGTTGGATAAATAAGATACATGATGATTAACAAAAATGCACACAGGCCAGGTCATTTTAGCTGGCAACAGTTTGATTTTCAGCTTTTCATTTTTTGGTGTGGGACAAAAAAACGTTAATTGCTGGCTAATGGAAACCCTGGTCTACAGAAGCTTCCTCTCTCCTTGTCTCCTTCACCTGCTGTCTCTCTCACTCGCTGAGTCTATCCTAGTAGTCTACAGCAGCTTCCTCTCTCCTTGTCTCCTGAAAAAGCAATATGCCCTGCAGGGATTTCATGTCACCTATCCACTTCTTTCCCTTCACCACAGATGGAGGAGAGAAAGCTACTTTATACTGTTGAGATGAACCCCTCTGATTCCTACTATGACCCTGATCCCTATCACAGCCTCACCTGTCACCAAGGTGACAGTCTGCATTGATTAAGTCCCAGACAGGGACACCACCCACTCTCATCTCTCATCCCAATACTGCAGGTCCCCTTGTTGCTCAGTCTTCCACCGCCTGAGCCAGTGTATATCCCAAATGCCACCATATTTCCTATATACCCTATGGACCCTGGTCAAATGTAGTGCACTAAATAGGGAATAGTGTTCCATTTGGGACCAGTCAATCAGTCCTATCACCATACAGGCTGACCAACTAAATTGATATGTTGGTCTGAAATGAGTCCATGATAAGATATAAGGCTCCCTGACCGACATACTGTATAAATGACAAAATTAAGATCAGAGACCTAATCTTGTTTTGATTAGTGACTCTCTCCTCCTCCTGCCTCTCCCTCCCCATACCTCCCCATACCTCCCCACCTCCTCCTCCCTCCTCTCCCTCTTCCTCCCCATACCTCCCCACCTCCTCCCCGTCCTCTCCCTCTTCCTTCCCTTACCTCCCTACCTCCTCCCTGTCCTCTTCCTCTTCCTTCCCTTACCTCTCCACCTACTCCCCCGTCCTCTTCCTCCCCATACCTCCCCACCTCCTCCCCGTCCTCTCCCTCTTCCTTCTCTTACCTCCCTACCTCCTCCCCGTCCTCTCCCTCCCTCTTCCTTCCCTTACCTCCCTACCTCCTCCCTGTCCTCTCCCTCTTCCTTCCCTTACCTCCCTACCTCCTCCCCGTCCTCTCCCTCGTCCTTCCCTTACCTCCCTACCTCCTCCCCATCCTCTCCCTCTTCCTTCCCTTACCTCTCCACCTACTCCCCCGTCCTCTTCCTCCCCATACCTCCCCACCTCCTCCCCCATCCTCTCCCTCTTCCTTCTCTTACCTCCCTACCTCCTCCGTGTCCTCTCCCTCTTCCTTCCCTTACCTCCCTACCTCCTCCCCGTCCTCTCCCTCTTCCTTCCCTTACCTCCCTACCTCCTCCCCGTCCTCTCCCTCTTCCTTCCCTTACCTCCCTACCTCCTCCCCGTCCTCTTCCTCCCCATACCTCCCCACCTCCTCCCCGTCCTCTCCCTCTTCCTTCCCTTACCTCCCTACCTCCTCCCCGTCCTCTCCCTCCCTCTTCCTTCCCTTACCTCCCCACCTCCTCCCCGTCCTCTCCCTCTTCCTTCCCTTACCTCCCTACCTCCTCCCTGTCCTCTCCCTCTTCCTTCCCTTACCTCTCCACCTCCTCCCCCGTCCTCTTCCTCCCCATACCTCCCCACCTCCTCCCCCGTCCTCTCCCTCTTCCTTCCCTTACCTCCCTACCTCCTCCCCATCCTCTCCCTCTTCCTTCCCTTACCTCCCCACCTACTCCCCCGTCCTCTTCCTTCCCTTACCTCCCTACCTCCTCCGTGTCCTCTCCCTCTTCCTCCCCATACCTCCCCACCTCCTCCCCGTCCTCTCCCTCTTCCTCCCCATACCTCCCTACCTCCTCCCCGTCCTCTCCCTCTTCCTTCCCTTACCTCCCTACCTCCTCCCCGTCCTCTCCCTCTTCCTTCCCTTACCTCCCTACCTCCTCCCCGTCCTCTCCCTCTTCCTTCCCTTACCTCCCTACCTCCTCCGTGTCCTCTCCCTCTTCCTCCCCATACCTCCCTACCTCCTCCGTGTCCTCTCCCTCTTCCTTCCCTTACCTCCCTACCTCCTCCCCGTCCTCTCCCTCTTCCTTCCCTTACCTCCCTACCTCCTCCGTGTCCTCTCCCTCTTCCTTCTCTTACCTCCCTACCTCCTCCGTGTCCTCTCCCTCTTCCTTCTCTTACCTCCCTACCTCCTCCGTGTCCTCTCCCTCTTCCTTCCCTTACCTCCCTACCTCCTCCCCGTCCTCTCCCTCTTCCTTCCCTTACCTCCCTACCTCCTCCGTGTCCTCTCCCTCTTCCTCCCCATACCTCCCCACCTCCTCCCCGTCCTCTCCCTCTTCCTCCCCATACCTCCCTACCTCCTCCCCGTCCTCTCCCTCTTCCTTCCCTTACCTCCCTACCTCCTCCCTGTCCTCTCCCTCTTCCTTCCCTTACCTCTCCACCTACTCCCCCGTCCTCTTCCTCCCCATACCTCCCCACCTCCTCCCCCATCCTCTCCCTCTTCCTTCTCTTACCTCCCTACCTCCTCCGTGTCCTCTCCCTCTTCCTTCCCTTACCTCCCTACCTCCTCCCCGTCCTCTCCCTCGTCCTTCCCTTACCTCCCTACCTCCTCCCCATCCTCTCCCTCTTCCTTCCCTTACCTCTCCACCTACTCCCCCGTCCTCTTCCTCCCCATACCTCCCCACCTCCTCCCCCATCCTCTCCCTCTTCCTTCCCTTACCTCTCCACCTACTCCCCCGTCCTCTTCCTCCCCATACCTCCCCACCTCCTCCCCGTCCTCTCCCTCGTCCTTCCCTTACCTCCCTACCTCCTCCCCGTCCTCTCCCTCTTCCTTCCCTTACCTCTCCACCTACTCCCCCGTCCTCTTCCTCCCCATACCTCCCCACCTCCTCCCCGTCCTCTCCCTCGTCCTTCCCTTACCTCCCTACCTCCTCCCCCATCCTCTCCCTCTTCCTTCCCTTACCTCTCCACCTACTCCCCCGTCCTCTTCCTTCCCTTACCTCCCTACCTCCTCCGTGTCCTCTCCCTCTTCCTTCCCTTACCTCCCTACCTCCTCCCCGTCCTCTCCCTCGTCCTTCCCTTACCTCCCTACCTCCTCCCCATCCTCTCCCTCTTCCTTCCCTTACCTCCCTACCTCCTCCCCGTCCTCTCCCTCTTCCTTCCCTTACCTCCCTACCTCCTCCCCGTCCTCTTCCTCCCCATACCTCCCCACCTCCTCCCCGTCCTCTCCCTCTTCCTTCCCTTACCTCCCTACCTCCTCCCCGTCCTCTCCCTCCCTCTTCCTTCCCTTACCTCCCTACCTCCTCCCTGTCCTCTCCCTCTTCCTTCCCTTACCTCTCCACCTACTCCCCCGTCCTCTTCCTCCCCATACCTCCCCACCTCCTCCCCGTCCTCTCCCTCTTCCTTCCCTTACCTCTCCACCTACTCCCCCGTCCTCTTCCTCCCCATACCTCCCTACCTCCTCCCCGTCCTCTTCCTCCCCATACCTCCCCACCTCCTCCCCGTCCTCTCCCTCTTCCTTCCCTTACCTCCCTACCTCCTCCCCGTCCTCTCCCTCCCTCTTCCTTCCCTTACCTCCCTACCTCCTCCCTGTCCTCTCCCTCTTCCTTCCCTTACCTCTCCACCTACTCCCCCGTCCTCTTCCTCCCCATACCTCCCCACCTCCTCCCCCATCCTCTCCCTCTTCCTTCCCTTACCTCCCTACCTCCTCCGTGTCCTCTCCCTCTTCCTTCCCTTACCTCCCTACCTCCTCCCCGTCCTCTCCCTCGTCCTTCCCTTACCTCCCTACCTCCTCCCCATCCTCTCCCTCTTCCTTCCCTTACCTCTCCACCTACTCCCCCGTCCTCTTCCTCCCCATACCTCCCCACCTCCTCCCCCATCCTCTCCCTCTTCCTCCCCATACCTCCCTACCTCCTCCCCGTCCTCTCCCTCTTCCTTCCCTTACCTCCCCACCTCCTCCCCGTCCTCTCCCTCTTCCTTCCCTTACCTCCCCACCTCCTCCCCGTCCTCTCCCTCTTCCTTCCCTTACCTAGCCCCAGTTACAGTATCTAGTCCGTGTCGGTGACTATCACAGTCCGTGTGCTGGCTCTTCCTCATAAAAATAAAGCCTTCAACAGCTCCACTTAGCACGCAATAGAGTCTTATGAAATTACCACGACAGTGACGCTTCACAATCCCAAACCAGCGCTGGTGAGCATTCGCTGCTCTATGTAAAGTCATCTCGGCCTCATTCAACCCTCAGTGTCCTGATAATGCCTGGGTAGCGTCCCAAATGGCTCCCTATTCCCTAGATAGTGCACTACTTTCTACCAGGGCCCATAGGGCTGTTGGTCAAAAGTTGTGCACTTTATAGGGAAGAAGGTGCCATTTGTGACACAGGCACAGTCTGCAGCCTTTGTAGGATATCCCCTCCGCCTCTTCATTCAGTCTTTATATCTTAACACATGGCCAGTAGTGCTTCATGAGACTGTTGTACATTTTGGGCCGAAGAGAAGAGAGGCGGTGCCAAACCATAAACTGGTAGTTGTTTCAGTATAGAAGACCATATGTAGGAAAGAAAAATATGACTGTATAGATCGTAACATCTAGAGACCCAGGCAATATCCACGTTCCCTCTACATCTCACCCCAGGGGCAGTGCTCTGAAATGGGCTGAGAGAGGCAGAGAGCACAGCCCCTCCAGTTGCCGGTTAGGGGAATAATCCGGTGATAGTAATCCGGTGATAGTAATCCTCTGCACTGAAGGCCAGTCACATATCAGGAAATTAAGGCTGACTTAAATACCAGGGTTGGATGTTACATTTATACATTATTCATCCAGAATGTGGATTCTTCACACAGGGATTTTGTTTAAAAAAATTCAATGCACAGTTCCACACATGGCTCCCTTCAGTGTAACCTAGTGTACTAGATTCAAAATCATGTTTCATACATTTCTTAAACGGCCTCATAAGCTCAGTGTTGGGTATTTAATGTTGGTTTCTTATGTTACTGCTAAGTAATCATGCCCAGGATCCAACCTAGTGTTGCATCATTCATTATCTGAATTATTTTTCCCGATTTAAATGGTTGTAGAAGCTTGCTGCAATAGTTGTAGAAGCTGACTGAAATAGTTGTAGAAGCTGGCTGCAATAGTTGTGGAAGCTGTTTGAAATATTGTAGAAGCTGTCTGAAATAATTGTAGAAGCTGTCTGAAATAGTTGTAGAAAGTGTCTGAAATAATTGTAGAATCAGTCTGAAATAATTGTAGAAGCTGTCTGAAATATTGTAGAAGCTGTCTGAAATAATTGTAGAAGCTGACTGAAATAATTGTAGAAGCTGACTGAAATAGTTGTAGAAGCTGTCTGAAATAGTTGTAGAAGCTGTCTGAAATAATTGTAGAAGCTGTCTGAGATAATTGTAGAAGCTGTCTGAAATAATTGTAGAAGCTGACTGAAATAATTGTAGAAGCTGACTGAAATAATTGTAGAAGCTGTCTGAAATATTGTAGAAGCTGTCGGAAATAGTTGTAGAAGCTGTCTGAAATAATTGTAGAAGCTGTCTGAAATAATTGTAGAAGCTGTCTGAAATATGGTAGAAGCTGTCTGAAATAGTTGTAGAAGCTGACTGAAATAATTGTAGAAGCTGTCTGAAATAATTGTAGAAGCTGACTGATATAATTGTAGAAGCTGACTGAAATAATTGTAGAAGCTGTCTGAAATATTGTAGAAGCTGTCTGAAATAATTGTAGAAGCTGACTGAAATAATTGTAGAAGCTGACTGAAATAATTGTAGAAGCTGTCTGAAATATTGTAGAAGCTGTCTGAAATAATTGTAGAAGCTGTCTGAAATATTGTAGAAGCTGACTAAAATAGTTGTAGAAGCTGACTGAAATAATTGTAGAAGCTGTCTGAAATATTGTAGAAGCTGTCTGAAATATTGTAGAAGCTGACTGAGATAATTGTAGAAGCTGTCTGAGATAATTGTAGATGCTGTCTTAAGTTTTGTAGATGCTGTCTGAAATAATTGTAGAAGCTGTCTGAAATAGTTGTAAATGCTGTATGAAATATTGTAGAAGCTGTCTGAAATAGTTGTAGAAGCTGTCTGAAATAATTGTAGAAGCTGTCTGAGATAATTGTAGATGCTGTCTTAAGTTTTGTAGATGCTGTCTGAAATAATTGTAGAAGCTGTCTGAAATAGTTGTAAATGCTGTATGAAATATTGTAGAAGCTGTCTGAAATAATTGTAGAAGCTGTCTGAAATAATTGTAGATGCTGTCTGAAATAGTTGTAGAAGCTGTCTGAAATAATTGTAGAATCTGTCTGAAACAATTGTAGAAGTTGTCTGAAATAGTTGTAGAAGCTGTCTGAAATAATTGTAGAAGCTGTCTGAAATATTGTAGAAGCTGTCTGAAATAGTTGTAGAAGCTGTCTGAAATAATTGTAGAAGCTGTCTGAAATAGTTGTAGATGCTGTCTGAAATATTGTAGAAGCTGTCTGAAATAATTGTAGAAGCTGTCTGAAATAATTGTAGAAGCTGTCTGAAATAATTGTAGATGCTGTCTGAAATATTGTAGATGCTGTCTGAAATAAATGTAGAAGCTGTCTGAAATAATTGTAGAAGCTGTCTGAAATAGTTGTAGAAGCTGTCTGAAATAGTTCTAGAAGATGTGTGAAAAGTTGTAGAAGCTGTCACGTCACAAGTGCATTCTGCGACTGCTTGTGGTTCAGCATTTCAAAGAGCCTGCAGAAGTGTCTTCTGCTGTGACTCTCGACATCGTTTCATGAGTTTTCAATTCTTGTTTTTCTTCCATTGTCCCTCAAATCTCACAACACTCTCTCCAAGGACCCACACTGCTGCAGAGCGAGCGTCCTACTTACTGTGTACAGTAGTCCTCCCTATAATCCTCAATCTCAGACAGCGACTAAGGCACATGTACTAACCTACATTAGGATCCTCACAAACGAGTTAGCTATAGTCTTCATCTGAAGTGCTAGTTGAATTTAATACACGTTTTGCATCTGATCTGAATTCAGCATGGTATGTTGCTGTTTGAGAGGCCAGATAATGCGTTCCGCACAGCGTCTCGGTTAGAATCTGGTAGAGGACCACGGGAGAGATATCCTAGCCTCAGAGCCCTCCACTAGGAACAGAGGAGGCTCTTATCTTCTCCTTTAGTTCTCCACTAGCACAATGAATTCATTTGGTGTAGAGGTGGATCCAGCTTTGTCAGACAAGTGGGGAGTTCTGTCTGTGTTAAGGAACTAACTTGGGCGGTACTGTAGCAATTTGCTAATAGCCGAAGTGTGATTGTTCTAGAAATAGGAAATAAGGCGTCTGGCCTGTCTAAGGCATTTGTCTTCCAGGGGGTTGCGTTTGACGTTTAAACAAGTAAACAAGTTACATGTGTGATCTATTGTTAGAATATAGAATATGTATAATGTATACCCATGATCAATACACATGAAAACAATGTCAGCAACTGAGGGAATATTTGGAATACAACGTCACTTGGGGAGTTCTTGTTACAATGCCAGTTTAGAGGTTGGGGTTAGGCGTTCTAAACAGAAAATTTTTCTTGTACTTTCTTATAACAATATTATTCAGCCTTGTGAATAGCTAAAATCAAATCAAATGTTTATTGTCGCGTACATCATGTATAAAACATTGTAGTACTAGCTCATCAGTAACTCATCTATTCACTTCTGTTTGTCAAGCTGAAATCCAGTGCAGCCACAGGATATGTGTGGACTATATAGGGAATAAGGTTCCATCTATATAGGGAATATGGTTCCATCTATATAGGGAATAAGGTTCCATCTAT
Source organism: Salvelinus fontinalis (assembly GCF_029448725.1). NCBI lineage: Eukaryota > Metazoa > Chordata > Actinopteri > Salmoniformes > Salmonidae > Salvelinus > Salvelinus fontinalis. The sequence continues at coordinate 31,628,206 of NC_074686.1, forward strand.
ATAGGGAATAAGGTTCCATCTATATAGGGAATATGGTTCCATCTATATAGGGAATAAGGTTCCATCTATATAGGGAATATGGTTTCATCTATATAGGGAATATGGTTCCATCTATATATAGGGAAAAAGGTACCATTTATAAAGGGAATAGGGTTCCATCTATATATGGAATATGGTTCCATCTATATAGGGAATATGGTTCCATCTATATAGGGAATATGGTTCCATCTATATAGGGAATGGGGTTCCATCTATATAGGGAATGGGGTTCCATCTATATAGGGAATATGGTTCCATCTAAATAGGGAATATGGTTCCATCTATATGGGGAATGGGGTTCCATCTATAAAGGGAAAAGTGTGCCATTTATATAGGGAATGGGGTTCCATCTATATATAGGGAAAAAGGTGCCATTTATATATAGGATAGGATGCCATTTATATAGGGAATGGGGTTCCATCTATATAGGGAATAAGGTGCCATTTATATAGGGAATGGGGTTCCATCTATATAGGGAATATGGTTCCATCTAAATAGGGAATATGGTTCCATCTATATGGGGAATGGGGTTCCATCTATAAAGGGAAAAGTGTGCCATTTATATAGGGAATGGGGTTCCATTTATATAGGGAATGGGGTTCCATCTATAAAGGGAATAAGGTGCCCTTTATATAGGGAATAGGGTGCCATTTATATAGGGAATGAGGTGCCATTTATATAGGGAATGGGGTTCCATCTATAAAGGGAATAAGGTGCCCTTTATATAGGGAATAGGGTGCCATTTATGTAGTTAACATGGTTCCATCTATAAAGGGAATAAGGTGCCATTTATATAGGGGATAGGTTGCCATTTATATAGGGAATATGGTTCCATCTATAAGAAGAATAAGGTGCCATCTACAAAGGGAATAGGGTTCCATCTATAAAGGGAAAAGGGTGCCATTTGTATAGGGAATAGGGTTCCATCTATAAAGGGAATAAGGTGCCATTTATATAGGGAATAGGGTGCCATTTATATAGGGAATATGGTTCCATCTATTTAGGGAATAGGGTTCTATCTATATAGAGAATAAGGTGCCATTTATATAGGGTATAGGGTTCCAACTATATAGGGAATAGGGTGCCATTTATATAGGGAATAGGGTTCCAACTATATATAGGGAAAAAGGTGCCATTTATATAGGGAATAGGGTGCCATTTATACAGGGAATGTGCTTCCATCTATAAAGGGAATAAGGTGCCATTTATATAGGGAATATGATGCCATCTATATATAGGGAAAAAGGTACCATCTATATAGGGAATAGGGTACCATCTATATAGGGAATAGGGTGCTATTTATATAGGGAATATGGTTCCATCTATATAGGGAATATGGTTCCATCTATATAGGGAATATGGTTCCATCTATATAGGGAATGGGGTTCCATCTATAAATGGAATAAGGTGCCATTTATATAAGGAATAGGGTGCCATTTATACAGGGAATGGGGCTCCATCTATAAAGGGAATAAGGTGCCATTTATATAGGGAATAGAGTGCCATTTATATAGGGAATAGGGTTCCATCTATTTAGGGTTCCATCTATATAGGGACTAAGGTGCCATTTATATAGGGAATAAGGTGCCATTTATATAGAGAATAGGGTTCCAACTATATAGGGAATAGGGTGCCATTTATATAGGGAATAGGGTTCCATCTATTTAGTTAATAGGGTTCCATCTATATAGGGAATAAGGTGCCATTTATATAGGGAATAAAGTGACATTTATATAGGGAATAGGGTTCCAACTATATAGGGAATACGGTGCCATTTATATATGGAATAGGGTTCCAACTATATATAGGGAAAAATGTGCCATTTATATAGGGAATAGGGCGCCATTTATATAGGGAATGGGGTTTCATCTATAAAGGGAATAAGGTGCCATTTATATAGGAATAGGGTGCCATTTATATAGGGATTAGGGTTCCATCTATTTAGGGAATAGGGTTCCATCTATATAGGGAATAAGGTATCATTTATATAGGGAATACGGTGCCATTTATATAGGGAATATGGTTTCAACTATATATCTATATAGGGAATATGGTGCCATTTATATAGGGAATAGGGTTCCAACTATATAGGGAATAGGGTGCCATTTGGTACACAACCACAGTATGCACAGTCCAAGACATAGTGAGACACACAGGAAGCCATGTAGTGGTGATGATCAGATTTGTGTCGAGAGAGAGCGAGAGAGAGAAAGGGAGAGAGAGAGACAGAGAGAGAGAGAGAAAGACAGAGAGAGACAGACAGAGAGAGAGAGATAGAAAGATGAGAGAGAGAGAGAGACCACTGATGGGCTGTAAATTGAATTCCTTATACTGGGATGGGGAGAGAAAACGTAAATGAGTAATGTGTGGAGAAAGCTGTACCAATCTCCAGGACATTATAAATGAATATTGAGGATTCGGTTTTTTTGGCGAATGAGAGAGAGCGAGAAAGAGAGGGAGGGAGAGAGAGAGAGAGAGAGAGAGAGAGAGAGAGAGAGAGAGAGAGAGAGAGGAAATGGGTCTGCCAGTAATATTGATTTCAAGGGAGCACTTTCACGGCTGTATAACCAATTACAGGCTGCCCAGCCTCAAGACTTTGTGCGAGTCACTGTAACTTCTCCAGCAGCAGCGTTGTAGTATTATATTCCATATAGCCTTGTTGCCCAGTAATGGAATACCTTGCTTCAGCGGCCAACGCATCCTGTCTGCATCCTTCCTTCCCCCCTGAAAGAACATTTCCACCAGTCCAAATGCAGGAAAAAATCATCAGACACTTTATGTTCAATGGATTGGAAAGATCTGTTCTCTATTCAAAGAGTTAGTACTGTATAGTACTGTAGAAGACTTTTATTTTTTTGTTAATGAACTCTGTAACTCTGTAACTCTGTAGCTCTGTAACTCTGTAACTCTGTAACTCTGTAGCTCTGTGGCTTTGTAGGTCTGTAACTCTGTAACTCTGTAACTCTGCAGCTCTGTAGCTCTGTAGCTCTGTAGCTCTGTAGCTCTGTAGCTCTGTAACTCTGTAACTCTGTAGCTCTGTAGCTCTGTAGCTCCGTAACTCTGTAACTCTGTAACTCTGTAACTCTGTAGCTCTGTAGCTCTGTAGCTCTGTAGCTCTGTAACTCTGTAACTCTGTAGCTCTGTGGCTTTGTAGGTCTGTAACTCGGTAACTCTGTAACTCTGTAGCTCTGTAGCTCTGTAGCTCTGTAACTCTGTAACTCTGTAACTCTGCAGCTCTGTAGCTCTGTGGCTTTGTAGGTCTGTAACTCTGTAACTCTGTAACTCTGCAGCTCTGTAGCTCTGTAGCTCTGTAGCTCTGTAGCTCTGTAACTCTGTAACTCTGTAACTCTGTAACTCTGTAACTCTGTAACTCTGTAACTCTGTAACTTTGTAACTCTAACTCTGTAACTCTGTAACTCTGTAAATCTGCAGCTCTGTAGCTCTGTGGCCTTGTAGGTCTGTAACTCTGTAGCTCTGTAGCTCTGTAACTCTGTAACGCTATAACTCTGTAACTCTGTAACTCTGTAACTCTGTAACTCTAACTCTGTAACTCTGTAACTTTGTAACTCTAACGCTATAACTCTGTAACTCTGTAACTCTGTAACTCTGTAGCTCTGTAACTCTAACTCTGTAACTCTGTAGCTCTGTAACTCTGTAACTCTCTAACTTTGTAACTCTGTAACTCTGTAGCTCTGTAACTCTGTAGCTCTGTAACTTTGTAACTCTGTAACTCTGTAGCTCTGTAACTCTGTAACTCTAACTCTGTAACTCTGTAACTCTGTAACTCTGTAACTCTGTAACTCTGTAACTTTGTAACTCTGTAACTCTGTAACTCTGTAACTCTGTAACTCTGTAACTCTAACTCTGTAACTCTGTAACTTTGTAACTCTAACGCTATAACTCTGTAACTCTGTAACTCTGTAACTCTGTAACTCTGTAGCTCTGTAACTCTAACTCTGTAACTCTGTAGCTCTGTAACTCTGTAACTCTCTAACTTTGTAACTCTGTAACTCTGTAGCTCTGTAACTCTGTAGCTCTGTAACTTTGTAACTCTGTAACTCTGTAGCTCTGTAACTCTAACTCTGTAACTCTGTAACTCTGTAGCTCTGTAACTCTAACTCTGTAACTCTGTAACTCTGTAACTCTGTAACTCTGTAACTCTGTAGCTCTGTAACTCTAACTCTGTAACTCTGTAACTCTGTAACTCTGTAACTCTAACTCTGTAACTCTGTAACTCTGTAACTCTGTAACTCTGTAACTCTGTAACTCTGTAACTCTGTAGCTCTGTAACTCTGTAACTCTGTAACAAAGTTTCCCACTTTGCATCAAAATAAGATGTAGAGAGAGAGAAGGAGTGTGTGTGTGTGTGTGTGTGCATGCTTGCGTGTGGGTGGGTGTGTTTAGCTCTCAGGCCATCTGGGTGTTCCCATGATCCTCTCCTTCCTCTGGCAGAGAAGCCATGATTTTTCGCCCTCCTCTAGCCTACTGTAGTTTGTGTCTGTTAAATGTACTCATTGCTTATTTATTTGCTCCTCATCAACAATTTAATTGAAAAGCAGGGGAAAACATGCAACTAAGCATATTGAACTAAAGGGCTGAAAGGGAAAGGTCCCCTAAGTATGGGCTGCAAATGGTTTCTCCAGCGAATAGGGGCGAAAAAAAACAAATGAGGACAAATGTCTACAACTCTACAGACGGTTTGTCAGTAAAAGCTCGGTGTGGAAACATCTGCAACGGAACGTTAATGTTTGCACACTAAAGGCTGAACTGCCTGTCAGGACTTCTGGTTGCCTATTGGGAAAGCATTTTCACACATGGGCTATCTCAGTTTCTGTATAGGATAATGTAGTGTACACACCATCATGGGCTATCTCAGTTTCTGTATAGGATAATGTAGTGTACACACCATCATGGGCTATCTCAGTTTCTGTATAGGATAATGTAGTGCACACACCATCATGGGCTATCTCAGTTTCTGTATAGGATAATGTAGTGTACACACCATCATGGGCTATCTCAGTTTCTGTATAGGATAATGTAGTGTACACACCATCATGGGCTATCTCAGTTTCTGTATAGGATAATGTAGTGCACACACCATCATGGGCTATCTCAGTTTCTATATAGGATAATGTAGTGCACACACCATCATGGGCCATCTCAGTTTCTGTATAGGATAATGTAGTGCACACACCATCATGGGCTATCTCAGTTTCTGTATAGGATAATGTAGTGTACACACCATCATGGGCCATCTCAGTTTCTGTATAGGATAATGTAGTGTACACACCATCATGGGCCATCTCAGTTTCTGTATAGGATAATGTAGTGTACACACCATCATGGGCCATCTCAGTTTCTGTATGGGATAATGTAGTGTACACACCATCATGGGCTATCTCAGTCTCTTCCGAGTCCCAAATGGCACCTTAATCCTTTTAGTGCACTGTTTTTGAGAAGGGTCCATAGGGCTCTGGTAAAACCCAGTGCACTATATAGGGAATAGGGTGCCATCTGGGGACACAGCCTCTGTATAGGATAATGTAATACTTTATTGCTGCAGTAAAGTGTGTGCCTGGTTCCTCAGAGAAAGAGCCTGGCCGTACACGCTCCACCAAACAAACACTTTCCCTGGCCGCCATTTTTCCAGGGTCAGAACATCAGAATGTGAGATAACTGTGTGTGTGTGTGTGTGTGTGTGTGTGTGTGTGTGTGTGTGTGTGTGTGTGTGTGTGTGTGTGTGTGTGTGTGTGTGTGTGTGTGTGTGTGTGTGTGTGTGTGTGTGTGTGTGTGTGTGTGCGTGCGTGTGTGTGGTGTGTGGTGTGTGTGTGTGTGTGTGTGTTTTTTTACTATATGTGTGTGAGAGGATGGGTGTCCATGAAGAGATGGCCAAGTAAGCAGAGAGAAATAACAGCTCATGCAATGTAATCCCTTCTTCTCTCCCTGGAGGAATGAAAGTCGATAGAGGGAAAAGAGACAGAACAGTTCACCATCTGTTCATTCATCATTAAACAGGAAGCAGGAACACAGAGAGCTTTCAGGTTATGCTATCACAGTTCAATTTATACATAGAGAGGATTTGTCTCCAACACAATCTCCAAATCAAACACCATCCCGTGGTGTAACTGCAGCAAGAGACCTGATGTTTTAATTACACCATGTCAAGAACCCTGGTCAAAACTAGTGCACTGCATAGGGAATAGGGTACGATCAGAGTTACAGGCTTCATTGAAAGAAACACAATCATCAATATGCAGGCAGAGATCATTCTTTACATTTGTCCAGGGATGTGTGTGTGTGCTTTATGCAGAGATGGAATCTAATTTGATTAAAGATTGAGAAAATAAATGAAAAAAGACTCACACAAAGCAGGGGATGGAATTTCAGTTCAGGGTTTTTCTCTCTTTCTCTTTCTATGTCAAGAGCTGGAGAAAAGAGGTTGATGGATGAATATGTCAGATGAGAGATGAGAGGGACAATGGAACACACACAATGATAATGGCACGCTGGCTCTGCTATGGTCAACAGCCTTCAAGCTCTTCTCACACACATCCTCCAGTCCACTGCAATAACCTAAACCTAGATCTCAGAGCACATGCTAAGCACATGCTAAGCACATGGTAATCACATGCAAAACTTGAAGGTGTGCTGCGGTGAGGCGTGTTCTCCACGACTCGTCACGCTTGGGCAGCGGCGTGCGACACTACAAGGAGACGGATCAGTACCTTAATGATAAAAAATATGTTATTCTCTGTGATCCTGATACAGCCGACACACACTCTCTCTCTCTCTCTCTCTCTCTCTCTCTCTCTCTCTCTCTCTCTCTCTCTCTCTCTCTCTCTCTCTCTCTCTCTCTCTCTCTCTCTCTCTCTCTCTCTCTCTCTCTCTCTCTCTCTCTCTCTCTCTCTCTCTCTCTCTCTCTCTCTCTCTCTCTCTCTCTCTCTCTCTCTCGCTCTCTCTCTCGCTCTCTCTCTCTCGCTCTCTCTCTCTCTCTCTCTCTCTCTCTCTCTCTCTCTCTCTCTCTCGCTCTCTCTCTCTCTCGCTCTCTCTATGTTATAGTGGGAGAATGATATGTACAGCAGTAGATATGTTTTAGTGGTAGAATGATATGTACAGCAGTAGATATGTAGGAGAATGATATGTACAGCATTAGATATGTTTTAGTGGTAGAATGATATGCACAGCAGTAGATATGTAGGAGAATGATATGTACAGCAGTAGATATATTCTAGTGGTAGAATGATATGTACAGCAGTAGATATATTATAGTGGTAGAATGATATGTACAGCAGTAGATATATTATAGTGGTAGAATGATATGTACAGCAGTAGATATATTCTAGTGGTAGAATGATATGTACAGCAGTAGATATGATCCTCTTCCTGATACTGCCACCGCCTCCACCTCCTCTAAGGTCACATGATCGATATGCAGAGTCACACACACACACACACACACACACACACACACACACACACACACACACACACACACACACACACACACACACACACACACACACACACACACACACACACACACACACACACAGTCTTCTCTGGCAAATTGCTCATTGAAAAGGAAAGGAGTTTGTGGGTGAGGTGACTGCTCAGTATGTATGTCATACTTCTCATAAATAGCTGTGTATTTTTCTGCATGTTGGAATAATGACTTAATGCACTTGATATGATTAATATGTTAATGTAGTATCATAACAACACATTATGGTGTCTAGTAACGTCACCATCATTCTCCCCTTGCCTACACTGTCATTAGGCTACTACACATTTAATCACACAAGGGAATATATAGTGCACTACTTTTGACAAGGGCCCAAAGGGCATATGAAGTCAAATCAATTCAAATGTTATTTGTCACATGCACCAAATACAACAGGAGTAGGCCTCACATTGAAATGCTACAAGCCCTTAACCATGAATGATTTTACAAGTTAAGAAGAAAAACGTCTTAAGTAAAAAATAGATAGAAAATAAAATTAACAAGTAATTAAACAGCAGTAGTAAAATATCAATAACGAGGCTATATAAAGGGGGTACCAGTACAGTCAATGTGCGGGGGCACCGGTTAGTCGAGGTAATTGAGGTAATATGTACATGTAGGTAGAGTTTAAGTGACCATGCATAGATAATAAACAGAGAGTAGCAGCAACGTAAAAGAGGGGTCTGGGTAGACCTTTGATTAGCTGTTCAGGAGTCTTATGACTTGGGGGTAGAAGCTGTTAAAAAGCCTTTTGGACCTAGACTTGGCGCTCCGGTACTGCTTGCTAGTTTATGACTAGGGCATCTTTGGCAATTTTTAGGGCCTTCTTCTGACACCGCCTGGTGTAGTGGTCCTGGATGGCGGGAAGCTTGGCCCCGGTGATGTACTGGGCCGTACGCACTATTCTCTGTAGTGCCTTGCGGTCGGAGGCTGAGCAGTTGCCATACCAGGCAGTAATGCAACCAGTCAGGATGCTCTCGATGGTGCAGCTGTAGAACCTTTTGAGGATCTGAGGACCCATGCCAAATCTTTTCAGTCTCCTGAGGGGTAATAGGTTTTGTCGTGCCCTCTTCACAACTGTCTTGGTGTGTTTGGACCATGATAGTTTGTTGGTGATGTGGACACCAAGGAACTTGAAGTTCTCAACCTGCTCCACTGTAGCACCGTCGATGAGAATGGGGGTGTGCTCAGTCCTCCTTTTCCTGTAGTCCACAATCATCTCCTTTGTCTTGATCACGTTGAGGGATAGGTTGTTGTCCTGGCACCACAGGGCCAAGTCTCTGACCTCCTCCCAATAGGCTTCTCATCGTTGTTGGTGATCAAGCCTACCACTGTTGTGTCATCGGCAAACTTGATGATGGTGTTGGAGTCGTGCCTGGCCATGCAGTCATGAGTGAACAGGAGGTACAGGAGGGGACTGAGCACGCACCCCTGAGGGGCCCCCGTGTTGAGGATCAGTGTGGTGGATGTGTTGTTACCTACCCTTACCACCTGGGGGCAGCCCGTCAGGAAGTCCAGGATCCAGTTGCAGAGGAAGGTGGTTAGTCCCAGGGTCCTTAGCTTTGTGATGAGCTATCTAACTATGGTCAACTTTAGAGAATATCAAAGTAATTCACCAAGACCTGATAGTGAATGGACTGTATCACTGTATACATGCGAGGTAATGCCTTCATGCAATGACAATTAAAACTGGCTGCGGCTCAGTGCAGAGGGATTCTCTGTAACCTGATCCCTCTCTCTTAGAGATACAGAGGGGAGTGTGAAGAGAGAGAGATACAGAGAGAGTGTGGAGAGCGAGAGATACAGAGGGAGTTTGGAGGGAATGAGGAGAGCGAGAGAGATAAAGAGAATTTGGCATGGGGAACTGCTATTCAAATTGTTGGGGGGAAAACAAACAACATTATAAAATACATATACACAAACAACAAGTGTGCTGTTAAAACAGGCTGTGGGGTGAGACAGGGATGCAGCTTGAGTTTGGACACACCTACTCATTCCAGGGTTTTTCTTTATTTTCACTGTTTTCTACATTGTAGAATAATAGTGAAGACATCAGAACTATGAAATAACACATGAAATCATGTAGTTACCAAAAAAGTGTTAAACAAATCAAAATGTGAGATTCTTCAAAGTATCCACCATTTGGCTTGATGATAGCTTTGCACACGCTTGGCATTCTCTCAACCAGCCTCACCTGGAATGCTTTTCCAACAGTCTTGAAGGAGTTCCCACATATTTGTATTTATTATGGATCCCCATTTGCTGCTGCCAAGGCAGCAGCTACTTTTCCTTTTGCAAACTTAAGGCAGTTATTAAATTTTATAAACAAATTGAATAACAGTTCTGAGCCAACTGCAATTTTCCCAAGATCCTCTTTGACTGATGGAGCCGAGTTGGCTTTTTTCCCCAAAATTTCATTTAAGGTGCTCTAAAGCTTTTTACTATAATTCTTTATACTGTATAATTTATCATGTTTCTATGATTTCTTAATTTGCAGAACGTTTGCCAATTAGTTGGGCTGCCAGACTTATCTGCCATACCTTTTGCCTCATTCCTCTCAACCATACGATTTTTTAATTCTTCATCAATCCAAAGGGATTTAACAGTTTTTACAGTCATTTTCTTAATGGGTGCGTTCTTATTAGTAACTGGGATAAGCAATTTCATAAATGTGTCAAGTGCAGCATCTGGTTGCTCCTCGTTACACACCACAGACCAGCAAATATTATTTACATCATCAACATATGAATCACTACAAAACTCCTTGTATGACCTCTTATATTATATATTAGGTCCAGCCTTTGGAACTTTGGTTTTCCTAGATATGGCTATTATATTGTGTTCACTACATCCTATGGATTTGAAAACTGCTTTAAAGCAAGTTTCTGCAGCGTTAGTAAAGATGTGATCAATACATGTTGATGATTTCATTCCTGTGCTTTCTGTAAATACCCTGGTAGGTTGACTGACAACCTGATCCAGGTTGCAGGCATTGGTTACAGTTTGAAGTTTTTTCTTGAATGGGCAGCTTGATGAGAGCCAGTCAATATTTAAGTCACCCAGAAAATATGCTTCTCTGTTGATATCACATACATTATCAAACATTTCACACATATTATCCAGATACTGACTGTTAGCACTTGGTGGTCTATAGCAGCTTCCCACAAGAATGGGCTTTAGGTGAGGCAGATGAACCTGTAGCCATATTACTTCAACAGTATTTAACATGAGATCGTCTCAAAATTTTACAGGAATGTGGTTCTTTATATAGACCGCAACACCACCCCCGTTGGCATTTCTGTGTTTTCGGTAAATGTTATAACCATGTATTGATACCACTGTATCATCAAAGGTATTATCTAAGTGAGTTTCAGAGATAAGCAGAATATGAATGTTATCTGTTATAAGCAAGTTATTGACTTCACAGACCTTGTTTCTCAGGCTGCATATGTTAATATGGGCTATTTTTTGCACTTTTCTGGGTTGCTTGATTGTTTTTAACGCTTTACTGGGAAGCTTATCAGAAGTAGACATGATAGTGCAGGGTGAGCTGCACAAAGTGGTCTTCCTACTAGGGCACACCTCAGTGCTGACAGTGTAACTCTGGATCATGATTACTGCATCCAATAACAAAAGTATTCAGGGAAATTAGGGGGACATAAATGAAGTTACTTACATTGTGTCTCCCAACGCCCCTAGGATAATGTACATTTAATGCAGCATTATGACGACACATTGTCACAATGGTAGGGATTAACTGAGCTGGTCTTGGGTCATTGATAGGTCATTGTTTCGACGCAGCTTTGAAATGCATGGACAGGATTTGGATAGATTCCGTCATTCCAGTAGAGTATCTTCTGTTTCCAGAAGGTGTCAAAAGTATCTATAAAAGAGACTCCAGCAGAGCTAGAATCATCTTTTAGCCAGATGTGTAATGCCAATAGTACTGGTACTGGACCTGAAATGATTGGCCGTTTTTTGGAGTCTTTTAATGGTAAAATCAGTTCTTTAACATCCATTTTCAGATGTTCCGAGCTATGCTGAGAACTTTTCCTTCACTCTGCTGTCCAACTCATCCCAAACCATCTCAATTGGGTTGGGGTCGGGTGATTGTGGAGGCCAGGTCATCTGATGCAGCACTCCATCACTCTCCTTCTTGGTAAAATAGCCCTTAAACAGCCTGGAGGTGTGTTGGGTCATTGTCCTGTTGAAAAACAAATGATAGTCCCACTAAGCGCAAACCAGATGGGATGGTGAATCACTGCAGAATGTTGTGGTAGCCATGCTGGTTAAGTGTGCCTTGAATTCAAAATAAATCACTGACAGTGTCACCAGGAAAGCACCCCCACACCATCACACCTCCTCCTCCATGATTCACGGTGGGAACCACACATGCGTAGATCATCCGTTCACCTACTCTACGTCTCACAAAGACACGGCGGTTGGAACCAAAAATCTCAAATTTGCACTCATCCGACCAAAGAACAGATTTCCACCGTCTAATGTCTTTACTCATGTTTCTTGGTCCAAGCAAGTCTCTTCTTCTTATTGGTGTCCTTTAGTAGTGTTTTCTTTGCCGCAATTCAGGCCTGATTCAAGCAGTCTCCTCTGAACAGTTGATATTGAGATGTGTCTGTTACTTGTGTCTGTGTCTGTTACTCTGTGGAGCATTTATTTGGGCTGCAATCTGAGGTGCAGTTAACTCTAATGAATTTATCCTTTCAGAGGTAACTCTGGGTCTTCCTTTCCTGTGGCGGTCCTCATGAGAGCCAGTTTCATCACAGCGCTTGATGGTTTTTGTGACTGCACTTCAAAGTTCTTGAAATGTTCTGCATTGACCGACCTTCATGTCTCAAAGTAATGATGGACTGTCGTTTCTCTTTACTTATCTGAGATTTTCTTGCCATAATATGGACTTGGTACTTTACCAAATTGGGCTATCTTCTGTAAACCACCCCCACCTTGTCACAACACAACTGATTGGCTCAAATGCATTAGGAAGGAAATAAATTCCACAAACAAACTTTTAACAAGGCACACCTGTTGATTGCGTTTAAAAATGTTCAACTTTTTTGGTTACTACGCATACCAATTAGGATCTGGCTACAAATACTTGAATCAGTTATAGAACCCGTTGCCCTTAATGGTTGTGAGGTCTGGGGTCGCTCACCAACCAACAATTCACAAAATGGGACAAACACCAAATTGAGACTGCATGCAGAATTCTGCAAAAATATCCTCTATGTACACCGTAAAACACCAAATAATGCATGCAGAGCAGAATTAGGCCGATACCCGCTAATTATCAAAATCCAGAAAAGAGTGGTTCAATTCTAAAACCACCTAAAAGGAAGTGATTCCCAAACCTTCTATAACAAAGCCATCACCAGAGAAATGAACCTGGAGAAGAGCCCCCTAAGCAAGCTGGTCCTGGGGCTCTGCTCACAAACACAAACAGACCCTACAGAGCACCAGGACAGCAACACAATTAAACCCAACCAAAAAGATCAATACTTGAAACATTGGAAAGAATTAAGCAAAAAACATAGCATGCTAGAACGCTATTTGGCCCGAAACAGAGAGTACACAGTGGCAGAATACCTGACCACTGTGACTGACCCAGAATTAAGGAAAGCTTTGACTATCTACAGACGTTAGTGAGCATAGCCTTGCTATTGAGAAAGGCCGCCGTAGGCAGACCTGGCTCTCAAGAGAAAACAGGCTATGTGCACACTGCCCACAAAATGAGGTGGAAACTGAGCTGCACTTCCTAACCTGTCAAATGTATGACCATATTAGAGACACATATTTCCCTCAGATTACACAGACCCACAAGGAATTTGAAAACAAATCCAATGTTGATAAAGTCCCATATCTACTGGGTGAAATTCCAGTGTTCCATCACAGCAGCAATATTTGTGACCTGTTGCCACAAGAAAGAGGCAATCAGTGAAGAACAAACACCATATATATAAATATATATTTATTTTCCCTTTTGTACTTTAACTAATTGCACATCATTACAGCACTGTATATAGCCATAATATGACATTTGAAATGTCATTATTCTTTTGGTACTTTTGTGAGTGTAATGTTTACTGTAAACGTATGTTTCCCGTGCCAATAAAGAACTTTGAATTTAATTAAATTGAATTGATATACAGAGGGAGTGAGGAGAGGGAGAGAGAGGGGGGGGTGGAGAGAGAGAGAAGGGAGAGAGAGATGACAGAGATACAGAGGGAGTGAGGAGAGGGAGAGAGAGGGGGGGGGTGGAGAGAGAGAGAAGGGAGAGAGAGATGACAGAGATACAGAGGGAGTGAGGAGAGGGAGATGGAGAGGGAGGGAGAGAGAGAGAAGGAGATAGAGAGGGAGTATGCAGAGAGAGATACAGAGGGAATGTGGAGATCGAGAGAGAGGGAGTGAGGAGAGAGAGAGGGGGAGAGTGTGTGGAGAGAGAGAGAGGAGAGGGGAGAGAGAGGAGAGAGAAACAGAGGGAGTGAGGAGAGAGAGAGAGGATGGATAGAGAGGGAATGTGGAGATCAAGAGAGGAAGTGAGGAGAGAGAGAGAGAGGAGAGAATGATGGAGAGGGAGTGTGGACAGAGAAAGAGAGGGAGTGTGGAGAGCGAGAGAGGGAGAGAGATGGAGAGGGAGTGAGGAGAGAGAGAGGGGGAGAGAGATGGAGAGGGAGTGAGGAGAGAAAGGGGGGGAGATGGAGAGGGAGTAAGGAGTAAGGAGAGAGAGAGGGAGAGAGATGGAGCGGGAGTGAGGAGAGAGAGAGAGGGAGAGATGGAGAGGGAGTGAGGAGAGAGAGAGGGGGGGTGGAGAGGGAGTGAGGAGAGAGAGAGGGGGAGAGAGATGGAGAGGGAGTAAGGAGAGAGAGAGGGGGAGAGATGGAGAGGGAGTAAGGAGAGAGAGAGGGGGAGAGATGGAGAGGGAGTAAGGAGAGAGAGAGGGGGGGAGAGATGGAGAGGGAGTAAGGAGAGAGAGAGGGGGAGAGATGGAGAGTGAGTAAGGAGAAAGAGAGGGGGAGAGATGAAGAGTGAGTAAGGAGAGAGAGAGAGGGAGAGAAGGAGTAAGACAAGAGATATACATAGGGAGTGTGGACAGAGAGAAAGGATGAGCGACAGTGTCAAAGAAGAAAGAGATGGAAGGAGACGGAGGATGAAGGGGACTTATGTGATTGGCGGGGTGAAAAGTGGTGAGTTGAGATGTTTTGCAAGGACCCCTTTTTTAAACAGCCCGTCCGTCGGAAACATAGCCTCCACTTTGTCAGTTAGAATCGGCATGGTAGCGTGAACTGTGATTGACATGGTGGACCAGGGACAATCAGCCTACATAACCCATTATAAATGAGTCCTACCACATCACTCACCTTCCATTGGGCAAAAACTGTTGAATCAACGTTGTTTCCACATCATTTCAACCCAAAAATGAAAAGTGATGATGTTGAATCAACGTGGAAAACTGATTGGATTAGAAAAAAAGTCATCAATATATAAGGGAATTTTGTGTTTTTTTTCACCCAACTTTTAACCTAAATTCAATGTCATGGTGACATTTTTTGTTGATTCTACATTGAATTCACGTTAGATGACAACTCAACCAAATGTTAATCAAAACTAGACGTTGAACTGATGACTGTTCCCAGTGGCCTGTTAGAAGGTCATTCCTTTCCTTTATGGGTATGTACAGTATATAGCACAGGAGGTTGGTGGCATCTTAATTGGGGAGGACAGGCTCCCGTCCCAACTAGAGGTAGTTTCGCCAGCCAATGATAACTAGCATTATGACTGGCGCAATGACTGGCAGGCTATGGATATCTGCTAGCATGCAGAGAAATAAAAATGGTGTCCATGACACTGACTCTGGGGAAGTAGATAAAGGGCCTCATTGCCAAGATCACAAGGTATCTCTTTAAAGTATAGTCAAGCATGTTTACAATGGCACTAAGGTCATGCCATCGAGCCGTTTCAGATACAAAGAGCTTTGCTGTACTGTGTCCCTAAACAAACCATACCATTACTTCACAGAGGGCACTTTCCATCGTATGTACAGTAACCTATGCCCAACAGTTGCATCCAATTCCGTCACACAAAAAGTGCAAGGCAGAAACACAAGCTATTTTTCTAATCATATTTTACAGGACTGCCTCTAAACAACCTGCCAGCTAGATCACTGTAATTGAGGTTAAATGCCCTCAATTAGTATCTTGTTTCTCCGTGCCTAGCTGTACTCTCCATCTGGTGGGCTCCCATCCGTCTCTCTATTTCTCCCTCCTCCCCTTGTCTAGTTCCCGCAGGTGCAGAGAGATATTGAGCCGATCCCCCATTCCCTTCCCTCTAATGCGCTCCACTCCTCCGCCACGACACTCGCAGCTATGTGGATAAGTGGGAGGCAGATACCTTGCGAAATCGATTGTGATATCTGTGTGTGGGTGCAGATGGTACCAGCCCAGCGAGGGGTAGAGCCGGCTCCCACAGAGACTCCTAATAGATTTGTGTGTGTGTGTGTATGCATGCAAGTACTGTATGTATATGTGTGTGTGTGCGTGTGCGTGCGTGCGTGTGTGTGTGTGCAAGCGAACGAGCATGTACAGAGACTCCTTAGTCAATCAGTGCAGTCTGAGCCAAAGACACCAGCCAGCCTGATATCCATTGTTCTAGTATCTGATCATCCTCCTTTAGCAGACAATTCATGCAGCAATATGTTCTCCATTACTTTCACGTCACAGAGTTCAATTGCATCAGAGGAAAACATATTTTCTCTTTTCACCGTTTAAATTGAGACGACTAGCGTTTTGTGCTTCAGTTGACTTCAGATAATTGGAGAATGTTTTGCCACATTCACACATGCTGGGATGTATCACACTGTATCACACTGTATCACACTGTATCACACTGCAAGACACACCCATACACATGGGTATACAGTGCGCGCGCACACACATTCCTGCAGTGAGTCTGATCACGTCAATTTGAGGTATTATTGAATAGGGGAAAGGACACAGAAGGTGCATGAACGATGGGCCGTCTAAAACTATCGTTTACTGAGTGGACTTTGCTGGTTAAATAAATACAACGAATGGATGAATGAAATGAACAGTTACTTTATTGTTTACATTTATTGGTTAGTCATTTATGGTTGTGATTCCATGACAAAAAGACATGCCATATAAATCTCTCCCCCATCTCTCGTATCTCTCCCCCATCTCTCGTATCTCTCCCCCATCTCTCATAACTCTCCCCCATCTCTCATATCTCTCCCCCATCTCTCATAACTCTCCCCCATCTCTCATATCTCTCCCCCATCTCTCGTAGCTCTCCTCTATCTCTCATATCTCTCCCCCATCTCTCGTAGCTCTCCCCCATCTCGCATATTTCTCCCCCATCTCTCGTATCTCTCCCCCATCTCTCGTATCTCTCCCCCATCTCTCATATTTCTCCCCCATCTCTCATATCTCTCCCCCATCTCTCGTATCTCTCCCCCATCTCTCGTATCTCTCCCCCATCTCTCATATCTCTCCCCCATCTCTCATATCTCTCCCCCATCTCTCATATCTCTCCCCCATCTCTCGTATCTCTCCCCCATCTCTCGTATCTCTCCCCCATCTCTCATATCTCTCCCCCATCTCTCGTATCTCTCCCCCATCTCTCGTATCTCTCCCCCATCTCTCATAACTCTCGCCCATCTCTCATAACTCTCCCTCATCTCTCGTATCTCTCCCCCATCTCTCATATCTCTCCCCCATCTCTCGTATCTCTCCCCCATCTCTCATAACTCTCCCCCATCTATCGTATCTCTCCCCTATCTCTCATATCTCTCCCCTATCTCTCGTATCTCTCCCCCATCTCTCGTAGCTCTCCCGCATCTCGCATATTTCTCCCCCATCTCTCGTATCTCTCCCCCATCTCTCATAACTCTCGCCCATCTCTCATAACTCTCCCTCATCTCTCGTATCTCTCCCCCATCTCTCATATCTCTCCCCCATCTCTCGTATCTCTCCCCCATCTCGCGTATCTCTCCCCCATCTCTCATATCTCTCCCCCATCTCTCATATCTCTCCCCCATCTCTCATATCTCTCCCCCATTTCTGGAATCACTCCCCCATCTCTGATATCTCTCCCCCATCTCCCGTATCGCTCCCCAATCTCTCGTATCTCTCCCCCATCACTCGTATCTCTCCTCCAGCTCTCATAACTCTCCCCCATCTCTCGTATCTCCCCCCGTCTCTCGTATCTCTCCCCCATCTCTCATAACTCTCCCCCATCTCTCATATCTCTCCCCATCTCTCGTATCTCTCCCCCATCTCTCGTATCTCTCCCCCATCTCTCATATCTCTCCCCCATCTCTCATATCTCTCCCCCATCTCTCATAATTCTCCCCCATCTCTCGTATCTCTCCCCATCTCTCATATCTCTCCCCCATCTCTTGTATCTCTCCCCCATCTATCGTATCTCTCCCCCATCTCTCGTATCTCTCCCCCATCTCTCGTATCTCTCCCCCATCTCTCATATCTCTCCCCCATCTCTCATATCTCTCCCCCATTTCTGGAATCACTCCCCCATCTCTGATATCTCTCCCCCATCTCCCGTATCGCTCCCCAATCTCTCGTATCTCTCCCCCATCACTCGTATCTCTCCTCCATCTCTCATAACTCTCCCCCATCTCTCGTATCTCTCCCCATCTCTCATATCTCTCCCCCATCTCTCATATCTCTCCCCCATCTATCGTATCTTTCCCCTATCTCTCATATCTCTGCCCCATCTCTCATAACTCTCCCCCATCTCTCATATCTCTCCCCCATCTCTCATATCTCTCCCCCATCTATCGTATCTCTCCCCTATCTCTCATATCTCTGCCCCATCTCTCATAACTCTCCCCCATCTATCGTATCTCTCCCCTATCTCTCATATCTCTCCCCCATCTCTCGTAGCTCTCCAGCATCTCGCATATTTCTCCCCCATCTCTCGTATCTCTCCCCCATCTCTCATAACTCTCCCCCATCTATCGTATCTCTCCCCTATCTCTCATAACGCTCCCCTATCTCTCATATCTCTCCCCATCTCTCATATCTCTCCCCCATCTCTCGTATCTCTCCCCCATCTCTAGTATCTCTCCCCCATCTCTCATAACTCTCCCCCATCTATCGTATCTCTCCCCTATCTCTCATATCTCTCCCCCATTTCTGGAATCACTCCCCCATCTCTGGTATCTCTCCCACATCTCTCGTATCGCTCCCTCATCTCTCATATCTCTCCCCCATCTCTGGTATCACTCCCTCATCTCTTCCATCTCTCCCCCATCTATCGTATCTCTCCCCTATCTCTCATATCTCTCCCCCATTTCTGGAATCACTCCCCCATCTCTGATATCTCTCCCACATCTCCCGTATCGCTCCCCAATCTCTCGTATCTCTCCCCCATCACTCGTATCTCTCCTCCAGCTCTCATATCTCTCCTCTGTCACTCGTATTTCTCCCCCATCTCTGGTATCTCCCCCCATCTCTCGTATCTCTCTCCATCTCTCATATCTCTCCCCATCTCTCATATCTCTCCCCCATCTCTCGTATCTCCCCCCATCTCTCGTATCTCTCCCCATCTCTCATATCTCTCCCCATCTCTCGTATCTCCCCCATCTCTCGTATCTCTCCCCATCTCTCATATCTCTCCCCATCTCTCATATCTCTCCCCATCTCTCATATCTCTCCCCCATCTCTCGTATCTCCCCCCATCTCTCGTATCTCTCCCCATCTCTCATATCTCTCCCCATCTCTCATATCTCTCCCCCATCTCTCGTATCTCCCCCCATCTCTCGTATCTCTCCCCATCTCTCATATCTCTCCCCATCTCTCATAACTCTCCCCATCTCTCGTATCTCCCCCCATCTCTCGTATCTCTCCCCATCTCTCATATCTCTCCCCATCTCTCATATCTCTCCCCCATCTCTCGTATCTCCCCCCATCTCTCGTATCTCTCCCCATCTCTCATATCTCTCCCCATCTCTCGTATCTCCCCCCATCTCTCGTATCTCTCCCCATCTCTCATATCTCTCCCCATCTCTCATATCTCTCCCCATCTCTCATATCTCTCCCCCATCTATCGTATCTCCCCCCATCTCTCGTATCTCTCCCCATCTCTCATATCTCTCCCCCATCTCTCGTATCTCTCCCCATCTCTCGTATCTCTCTCCCATCTCTCGTATCTCCCCCCATCTCTTGTATCTCTCCTCCATTTCTGGTATCTTTCTCCATCTCCTCCAGTGATCTGGGTGATATTCTGTTAACGAGCCCTATAGCTGTGGACAGTATATGGGTGATGTGCTGTTGATGGGCATAGTTGTGGACATAATATGAGTGATATGCTGTTAATGTAGCTATAGACAGTATATGGGTGATATGCTGTTAATGTAGCTGTGGACAGTATATGGGTGATATGCTGTTAATGTAGCTATAGACAGTATATGGGTGATATGCTGTTAATGTAGCTGTGGACAGTATATGGGTGATATGCTGTTAATGTAGCTGTGGACAGTATATGGGTGATATGCTGTTAATGTAGCTGTGGACAGTATATGGGTGATATGCTGTTAATGTAGCTGTAGACAGTATATGGGTGATATGCTGTTAATGTAGCTGTGGACAGTATATGGGTGATATGCTGTTAATGTAGCTGTGGACAGTATATGAGTGACATGCTGTTTAAGGGCCTAAGATGTGGACAGTATATGGGTGATATGCTGTTAATGTAGCTGTGGACAGTATATGGGTGATATGCTGTTAATCAGCCTAGCTGTAGACAGTATATGGGTGATATGCTGTTAATGTAGCTGTGGACAGTATATGAGTGATATGCTGTTAATGAGCCTAGCTGTAGACAGTATATGGGTGATATGCTGTTAATGGGGCTAGCTGAGGACAGTATATGGGTGATATGCTGTTAATGTAGCTGTGGACAGTATATGAGTGATATGCTGTTAATGGGCCTAGCTGTGGACAGTATTTGGGTGATATGCTGTTAATGTAGCTATAGACAGTATATGGGTGATATTCTGTTAATGTAGCTGTGGACAGTATATGGGTGATATGCTGTTAATGTAGCTGTAGACAGTATATGAGTGATATGCTGTTAATGTAGCTGTGGACAGTATATGGGTGATATGCTGTTAATGGGCCTAGCTGTGGACAGTATTTGGGTGATATGCTGTTAATGGGCCTAGCTGAGGACAGTATATGGGTGATATGCTGTTAATGTAGCTGTGGACAGTATATGAGTGATATGCTGTTAATGTAGCTGTGGACAGTATATGGGTGATATGCTGTTAATGGGCCTAGCTGTGGACAGTATTTGGGTGATATGCTGTTAATGTAGCTGAGGACAGTATATGAGTGATATGCTGTTAATGTAGCTGTGGACAGTATATGGGTGATATGCTGTTAATGGGCCTAGCTGTGGACAGTATATGGGTGATATGCTGTTAATGGGCCTAGCTGTGGACAGTATATGGGTGATTTGCTGTTAATTTGCCTAGCTGTGGACAGTATATGGGTGATATGCTGTTAATGTAGCTGTGGACAGTATATGGGTGATATGCTGTTAATGTAGCTGTGGACAGTATATGGGTGATATGCTGTTAATCAGCCTAGCTGAACACAATATATGGGTGATATGCTGTTAATGGGCCTAGCTGTGGACAGTATATGGGTGATTTGCTGTTAATTTGCCTAGCTGTGGACAGTATATGGGTGATATGCTGTTAATGTAGCTGTGGACAGTATATGGGTGATATGCTGTTAATGGGCCTAGCTGTGGACAGTATATGGGTGATATGCTGTTAATGTAGCTGTGGACAGTATATGGGTGATATGCTGTTAATGTAGCTGTGGACAGTATATGAGTGATATGCTGTTAATGGGCCTAGCTGTTTACAGTATATGGGTGATATGCTGTTAATGTAGCTGTGGACAGTATATGAGTGATATGCTGTTAATGTAGCTGTTTACAGTATATGGGTGATATGCTGTTAATGTAGCTGTGGACAGTATATGAGTGATATGCTGTTAATGGGCCTAGCTGTGGACAGTATATGGGTGATATGCTGTTAATCAGCCTAGCTGTGGACAGTATATGGGTGATATGCTGTTAATGTAGATGTGGACAGTATATGGGTGATATGCTGTTAATGTAGCTGTGGACAGTATATGGGTGATATGCTGTTAATGTAGCTGTGGACAGTATATGGGTGATATGCTGTTAATGTAGCTATAGACAGTATATGGGTGATATGCTGTTAATGTAGCTGTGGACAGTATATGGGTGATATGCTGTTAATGGGCCTAGCTGTGGACAGTATATGGGTGATATGCTGTTAATGTAGCTGTGGACAGTATATGGGTGATATGCTGTTAATGTAGCTGTGGACAGTATATGGGTGATATGCTGTTAATGTAGCTGTGGACAGTATATGGGTGATATGCTGTTAATGTAGCTGTGGACAGTATATGGGTGATATGCTGTTAATGTAGCTGTGGACAGTATATGGGTGATATGCTGTTAATGTAGCTGTGGACAGTATATGGGTGATATGCTGTTAATGTAGCTGTGGACAGTATATGAGTGATATGCTGTTAATGGGCCTAGCTGTGGACAGTATATGGGTGATATGCTGTTAATGTAGCTGTGGACAGTATATGAGTGATATGCTGTTAATGGGCCTAGCTGTGGACAGTATTTGGGGTGATATGCTGCCCTTGTGTAGTCTTAACATTATGTATACTCCCCTTGTCCTAAGAGTCAAAAATGACCCATCTTCGCTAAACCCCTAAAATAAAGCAGCTTAATTTAATTTTAAACCCCACATCTATTTTGTGTGAAGAAACAGCCTCTCATTCATCACAACCTTTGTGAATATCTGGGTTTTCCCTCTTCATAGTGCAGGAAGACTGCATTTAATCAGTGGACACCACTCATTTTTATTACACATCTGTAATAATTGTCTTGTTTTCTTTCCTAAAGTAGAGGTTTATTATTATTATTATTATTATTGCTAAAAGTACTGCATAGGTGTAAACATATTTTTTTTGCAAGAGATAGCACTTGTATATCCTAAGAAAGTGGCAGAAATGTGCAAAAGTAGTTTTGAATGCATTTTATTGAAGGGGAAACAATAACAGTCTTGTTTGGCAACATAGTGATACATTCTTATTACTGTACAATGAAGAATTCAACTACAAAATACTAGTCTTCTCCCATTTTTGAACCATTGCCCCCACCCACAAGGTGTAAACACAACAACAATAAATAAGAAATAAATAAGATAATAGATACAAAAGAAAAATGTGATCAACATAAATCAACCAACTCTAATTAGCACATGTAGGAGAATATGCAAGTGTGTGTGCATGGACTTTGCAGATGTATTTCTCACATGTGCAGCACATAGTATTTGTTTTACAGTCCTTCTTTGGGGGGCAGAATTGGCATCTCCACCTCTTGCCTGCCCCAGCTGGATCAGGACAATATTTAGCCCCCTGAACAGCTTTCACAAGCGCTGCAGAGGCTGCTGTGCGAGGGAGGCTCTCCCTTCTTTGAATGTGTGGGGTTTCAAGTGTCTTTCCCAGCTGATCCAGGATCACCCTGCTCTTGTTCCGCTTATCAGGCATCCAGGTAGGGTTGATCTTGTTCCATATCACGAAGGCATTGCATGAGGACGCATCAATGATGTTATGGAAAATGACCAGGGGCCAGCGGGCAGTCATCCTGCTGCAGCTGTAAGTTCCAATCACCTTGTCCAGGTTGTCCATGCCTCCTTTGTTGTGGTTGTAGTCCAGGATGATGGCTGGCTTCCTGTCCTCACGATCACTGATCTCAGCCATTTTGTGCAGTGTGGTCAGGGGGACCACATTCAAAGAGGATTTGGGAGGTAAGAAACTAGAGTGGTGGTGGGGGTGAAGGCAAACTTTGGTGAGAAGGCCTCTCACCCCCTTGTTGCGAGGAGTGCGGGGGGGAGCTCAGGCTTGTTCTTTCTAACTGTGATGATCTTCCTCTTCAGGAGCTGCTGGCCGAGTTCAATCAGTAGCTCACATGATCTCAATTTCGCATTGTCTGTGTGTGTGTTTTTTCATTTTTGTGGTGTGTAAATCATTTTTTTTACTAGGGTCAAAAATGACCCTAAGACAATCTTTGTACCCTGGTGGTGTACAGCTTTCATGGAAGTTTGAACAAAGGCGATGTTTCACTTTTTCTAATGTTGGGGTCACTATTGGAAAAGTTATAAAATTTCAAGTTGAAAAAATATCATTTAGGGGTTTTCTCCGCTGTTAAACATAGTGGCGGGTCATTTTGGACCCTTAAGACAACACACGGGTTAATGTAGCTGTGGACATTATATGGGTGATATGCTGTTAATGTAGCTGTGGCGTGCTGCATTAGCATCGAATAGCCCCCGTGATATGCAACTTTTCAGGGAAGTTAGGATCCAATATACACAGACAGTTAGGAATGCAAAGGCTAGCTTTTTTAAACAAAAATTTGCATCCTGTAGCACAAACTCCAAAACGTTCTGGGACAGAGTAGAGTCCAAGGTGAATAAGAACACCTCCTCCCAGTTGCCCACTGCACTGAGACTAGGAAACACTGTCACCACCGATAAATCTACGATAATTGAGAATTTCAATAAGCATTTTTCCACGTTTGGCCATGCTTTCCACCTGGCTACCCCTACCCCGGTCAACAGCTCTGCAACCCCCACAGCAACTTGCCCCAGCTTCCTCCATTTCTTCTTCACCCAAATCCAGACAGCTGATGTCCTGAAAGAGCTGAAAAATCTGGACCCCTACAAATTAGCTGGGCTAGACAATCTGGACCCTCTCTTTCTAAAATTATCCGATGTAATTGTTGCAACCTCTATTACTAGCCTGTTTAACCTCTCTTTCGCATCGTCTGAGATCCCTAAAGATTGGAAAGCTTCCGCGGTCATACCCCTCTTCAAAGGAGGAGACACTCTAGACCCAAACTCTTACAGACCTATATCTATCCTACCCTGCCTTTCTGAAGTCTTCGAAAGCCAAGTTAACAAACAGATCACCACCATGTCGAATCCCACCGTACCTTCTCCACTATGCAATCCGGTTTTCGAGCTGGTCATGGGTGCACCTCAGCCACGCTCAAGGTCCTAAACAATATTATAACCGCCATTGATAAAAGCCAATACTGTGCAGCCGTCTTCATCGACCTGGCCAAGGCTTTCGACTCTGTCAATCACCACATTCTTATCGGCAGACTCAACAGCCTTGGTTTCTCAAATGACTGCCTCACCTGGTTCACCAACTACTTCTCAGATAGAGTTCACTGTGTCAAATCAGAGGGCCTGTTGTCCGGACCTCTGGCAGTCACTATGCGGGTACCACAGGGTTCAATTCTCGGGCCGACTCTTTTCTCTGTATACATCAATGATGTCTCTCTTGCTGCGGGTGATTCTCTGATCCACCTCTACGCAGATGACACCATTCTGTATACTTCTGGCCCTTCTTTGGACACTGTGTTAACTTCTTGCCGCATGGATCCCTTTAGCGGGATCATTTTCGTAAACAACCGCTGAATTGCAGAGCGCCAAATTAAAAAAAATATATATATATTTATAATCATGAAATCACAAGTGAAATATACCAAAACACAGCTTAACTTGTTGTTAATCCACCTATCGTGTCAGATTTTGAAAATATGCTTTACAGCGAAAGCAATCCAAGCGTTTGTGAGTTTATCAATCACTAGACAAAACAGTAAGAACAGCTAGCCTCAAATTAGCTTGGTCACGAAAGTCAGAAAAGCAATAAAATGAATCGCTTACCTTTGATAATCTTCGGATGATTGCACTCACGAGACTCCCAGTTACACAATAAATTTTATTTTTGTTCGATAAAGATTAGTTTTATAACCAAAAACCGCCATTTGGTTTGCGCGTCATGTTCAGTAAACCACAGGCTCATTCCGGTCCTGAAAGGCAGACGAAAATTCCAAAAAGTATCCGTAATGTTCGTAGAAACATGTCAAACGTTTTTTATAATCAATCCTCAGGTTGTTTTTAACATACACAATCGATAATATTTCAACCGGACGGTAACCTATTCAATACTACAGAGAAAGAAAATGTCGAGCTACATCTCTCGCGCGCAGGAACTAATCAAAGAACACCTGGCTTGTTTTGAAAAATCTTGCTCATTTTTCAAAATAAAAGCTTGAAACTATGTCTAAAGCCTGGTCACAGCCTGAGGAAGCCATTGGAAAATAAATCTGGTTGATACCCCTTTAAATGGAGGAGGGGCAGGCAACGGAATAGGGATCTTTCCAAATAAAAGGCACTTCCGGGTTGGATGTCCTCAGGTTTTTGCCTGCAAAATCAGTTCTGCTATACTCACAGACAATATTTTGATAGTTTTGGAAACTTTAGAGTGTTTTCTATCCTAATCTGTCAATTATATGCATATTCTAGCATCTGGACCCGAGAAATAGTCTGTGTACCTTGGGAACGTTATTTTTCCAAACATAAAAATTCTGCCCCCTAGCTGAAAGAAGTTAACAAACCTCCAGACGAGCCTCAATTCCATACAACACTCCTTCCGTGGTCTCCAATTGCTCTTAAATGCAAGTTAAACTAAATTAATGCTCTTCAACCCATCTCTGCCCGCACCCTTCTGCCCGTCTAGCATCACTACTCTGGATGGTTCTGACTTAGAATGTGTCGGCAACTACAAATACCTAGGTGTCTGGTTAGACTGTAAACTCTCCTTCCAGACTCACATTAAGCATCTCCAATTCAAACGTAAATCTAGAATCGGCTTCCTATTTCACAACAAAGCGTTCTTCACTCATGCTGCCAAACATACCCTCGTAAAACTGACTATCCTACCAATCCTTGACTTCGGCAATGTAATTTACAAAATAGCCTCCAACACTCTACTCAGCAAATTGGATGTAGTCTATCACAGTGCCATCCGTTTTGGCACCAAAGCCCCATATACTACCCTCCGCTGCGAAATGTATGCTCCAGGTCATCCATAAGTCTTTGCTAGGTAAAGCCCCGCCTTATCTCAGTTCGCTGGTTACCATAGCAGCACGCACCCATAGCACGCGCTCCAGCAGGTATATTTCACTGGTCATCCCCAAAGCCAACTCCTACTTTGGCCACCTTTCGTTCCAGTTCTCTGCTGCCAATGACTGGAACAAATTGCAAAAATCACTGAAGCTGGAGTCTTATATCTCCCTCACTAACTTTAAGCATCAGCTGTCAGAGCAGCTTACCGATCATTGCACCTGTACACAGCCCATCTGTAAATACGCCACCCAACTACCTCATCCCCATATTATTATTTATTTTTTTGCTCCCTTGCACCCCAGTATCTCTACTTACACATTCATCTTCTGCACATCTATCACTCCAGTGTTTTATTGCTAAATTGTAATTATTACGCCACTATGGCCTATTTATTGCCTTACCTCCCTAATCTTACTACATTTGCACACACTGTATATATATATATTTCTATTGTGTTATTGACTGTACGTTTGTTTATCCCATGTGTAACTCTGTGTTGTTTGTGTCGCACCACCTTGCTTTATCTTGGCCAGGTCACAGTTGTAAATGAGAACTTGTTCTCAACTGGCCTACCTGATTAAATAAAGGTGAAAAAAACTGTGGACAGTATATGGGTGATATACTGTTAATGAGCTTAGCTGTGGACAGTATATGGGTGTATATCCGTGTATATCCCCCCTCAAGCTGATACCACGACAGCCCTTAAGGAACTTCACTGGACTTCACTGGACTTCACTGGACTATGCAAACTGGAAACCATATATCCAGAGACTGCATGTATTGTAGCTGTGGATTTTAACAAAGCAAATTTGAGAATAAGGCTACCTAAATTCTACCAGCATATTGATTCTAGCATTCGTATGGGCAATACACTGGATCACTGCTACTCTAACTTCTGCGATCCATACAATGCCCTCCCCCGCCCTCCCTTCGGAAAATCTGACCACAACTCCATTTTCCTACTACCGTCCTGTAGCCAGAAACTCAAACAGGATGTGCCCGTGACAATAACTATTCAACGCTGGTCTGACCAATCGGAATCCACGCTCCAATATTGTTTTGATCTTACGGACTGGGAAATGTTGCGGGAAGCCTCAGAGAAGAATATTGATTTATACGCTGATTCAATGAGTGAGTTTATAAGGAAGTGTAGTTGTACCCACTGTGACAATTAAAACCTACCCTCACCAGAAACCGTGGACAGAAGGCGACATTCATGCAAAACTGAAAGCACGAACCACCGCATTTAACCATGGAAAGTTGACTGGGGATATGGCCGAATATAAACAGTGTAGTTATTCCCTCCGCAAGGCAATCAAACAAGTGAAATGTCGGTATAGGGACAAAGTGGAGACACAATTCAACATCTCAGACATGAGACTTGTGGCAGGGTGGCAGGGTCTACAGGCAATGTGGCAGGGTCTACAGGCAATCACGGACTATAAAAAGAAAACCAGCCACGTCATGGACACCGACGTCTTGCTTCCAGACAAGCTAAACACCTTCTTTGCCTACTTTGAGGATAATACAGTGCCACCAACGCGGCTCGCTACCCCCTCTCCTTCTCCGTGGCCAGCGTGAGTAAGACATTTAAACGTGTTAACCCTCGCAAGGCTGCCGGCCCATGACGGCATCCCTAGCCGTGTCCTCAGAGCATGCGCAGAACAGCTGGCTGCTGTGTTTACAGACATATTTAATCTCTACCTATCCCAGTCTGCTGTCCCCACATGCTTCAAGATGGCCACCATTGTCCCAATACCCAAGAAGTAAAGATAACTGAACTAAATGACTAACGCCCCGTAGCACTCGCTTCACTCATCATGAAGTGCTTTGAGAGAATAGTCAAGGATCATATCACCTCCACCTTACCTACCATCCTAGACCCACTCCAATTTGCATAACACCCCAATAGGTCCACAGACAATGCAATCACCACCACACTGCACACTACCCTATCCCATCTGGACAAGAGGAATACCTATGTAAGAATGCTGTTCATCGACTACAGCTCAGCATTTAACACCATAGTACCCTCCAAGCTCATCATTAAGCTTGAGGCCCTGGGTCTCAACCCCGCCCTTTGCAATTGGGTCCTGGACTTTCTGACAGGCCGCCCCCTGGTGGTGAAGGTAGGAAACAACAAATCCACATTGCTGATCCTCATCCTCATGTACATATTCTTATTCCATCCCTTTAGATGTGTGTGTATTAGGTGGTTATTGTGGAATCGTTCTATTACTTGTTAGATATTACTGCATGGACGGAACTCGAAGAACAAGCATTTCACTGCACACGTATTAACATCTGCTAACTATGTGTTTGTGACCAATAAAATGTGATTGATTGATTGATTGATATGCTGTTAATGTAGCTGAGGACAGTATATGGGTGATATGCTGTTAATGTAGCTGATGACAGTATATGGGTGATATGCTGTTAATGTAGCTGAGGACAGTATATGGGTGATATGCTGTTAATGTAGCTGAGGACAGTATATGGGTGATATGCTGTTAATGTAGCTGATGACAGTATATGCGTGATATGCTGTTCATGGGCCTAGCTGTGGACAGTATATGGTCACATCTCCCCCTTTCCATTAGCTCAAGCTGAGCTTTCCCTCTGGGTGTCAAATGCCTCTGCTGAATATTGAATATGCCTGAATGGCCACTACATAGCTACTGCATGGTGCACTGATCCACAACAACACTGTTATACCACAACGCATATCATCCAATAATGGTCTCACATACTGCATGGTGTCTGAGATATCATCCAATAAAGGTCTCACATACTGCATGGTGTCTGAGGTATCATCCAATAATGGTCTCACATACTGCATGGTGTCTGAGATATCATCCAATAATGGTCTCACATACTGCATGGTGTCTGAGGTATCATCCAATAATGGTCTCACATACTGCATGGTGTCTGAGGTATCATCCAATAATGGTCTCACATACTGCATGGTGTCTGAGGTATCATCCAATAATGGTCTCACATACTGCATGGTGTCTGAGATATCATCCAATAATGGTCTCACATACTGCATGGTGTCTGAGATATCATCCAATAATGGTCTCACATACTGCATGGTGTCTGAGGTATCATCCAATAATGGTCTCACATACTGCATGGTGTCTGAGGTATCATACAATTAAGGTCTCACATACTGCATGGTGTCTGAGATATCATCCAATAATGGTCTCACATACTGCATGGTGTCTGAGGTATCATCCAATAATGGCCTCACATACTGCATGGTGTCTGAGATATCATCCAATAATGGTCTCACATACTGCATGGTGTCTGAGGTATCATCCAATAATGGTCTCACATACTGCATGGTGTCTGAGATATCATCCAATAATGGTCTCACATACTGCATGGTGTCTGAGATATCATCCAATAATGGTCTCACATACTGCATGGTGTCTGAGATATCATCCAATAATGGTCTCACATACTGCATGGTGTCTGAGGTATCATCCAATAATGGTCTCACATACTGCATGGTGTCTGAGGTATCATCCAATAATGGTCTCACATACTGCATGGTGTCTGAGGTATCATCCAATAATGGTCTCACATACTGCATGGTGTCTGAGATATCATACAATAAAGGTCTCACATACTGCATGGTGTCTGAGGTATCATCCAATAATGGTCTCACATACTGCATGGTGTCTGAGGTATCATCCAATAATGGTCTCACATACTGCATGGTGTCTGAGGTATCATCCAATAATGGTCTCACATACTGCATGGTGTCTGAGATATCGTCCAATAATGGTCTCACATACTGCATGGTGTCTAAGATATCATCCAATAATGGTCTCACATACTGCATGGTGTCTGAAGTATCGTCCAGTAATGTTCTTGAATTCTGGATTGTGTCCACTTTTCCAAGATTTGTCCACTTCATCTATGTTCTTCACTCCATATAATACGTGCCATTCTCAGTTCAGTCAAATGTATTTATTTATTTATGTAGTAGCTCTTTTTCCCATAGTAAAAAATAATTTTGGAATTTGTTAAATGCTACTGTTATTACCAGACTACCTTCACAGAGACTGTAGTTTGATTGAATTTCAACCTCTTTGTGTGTCATCAGTGTCCTTACTTTGACTGTTTGCGTTCTGTTTGGATTAGGGTTGTGAAACTAGTGTTTATTTATTAAAGTTAATGGAATCTTCTGCAATTTTAGTAATTAACAGGTAATCTATGTCAATCTATGGTAACTTTGGTAATTTATACTTGAATAACTTTTTTTTTTAAAGATTCATATATCATATTCATTTTGTATATCTGTGTCCATATTGTCCAGTTTCTAGTGAATAGATCATATTGTCCAGTTTCTAGTGAATAGATCATATTGTCCAGTTTCTAGTGAATAGACCATATGGTTCAAGAGAAAACACATAGAATCAACATTGCCATTATTTTCAATTACTCATCCAATTCTATTGACCTTTTTCACACCAAAACATTTTCAACAAACACATATTGTCATAGTAAAATAAATACAAATGTAAAATATACTGAATATTTCATGTTCAAACCCTCATATTAAACACTAATGGTATTCACTAAGATGATAGTTTATATTTAGGATAATGTTTACAGCTTTGTCATTCTATTTTGTTTATTTTAATCATATTTTAAAATGTTTTCTTATTAGAGTTTTTATCCTATTTGATTATTTTATATATTTTACACGTGATAAGGTAAGACGGCCAGAGATAATTAGACATCTGTGATAATCTGAAGTACCCAAAAAGGCCAGTAGATGTCATGCAAAAAAATATTATAATCTAACTTGAAAGTTACCAAAATTCTGGTAGTTTACTGGTAACCTTAGACATTTACCAGTAATATACCCTCCCTTTGCAACCCCAGTTGGGATAGTGTTTAGGTTCGGGGGGGTGGGTACTCACGGCTCATTCATCAATCTGCCTGACCTCAGGCCGACCCACTAATCATGTCCTATCGATATCCCATAAAGCATTGCTGCTTCACGCCTCCCTAGTGCCTGGCCAATAGCCACACACACACACACACACACACACACACACACACACACACACACACACACACACACACACACACACACACACACACACACACACACACACACACACACACACACACACACACACACACACACACACAGAGAGAGAGAGAGAACTGTAACACACACACACCTGTAACGGTAGCAGTGACTAACACATCATGGCTTCCAGCATTGCTCCATGGCTCCTACTGGCTCCTGTATCTTTAGACTCCTTCCCTATTAACTACTTGTAATAGCAAATATTGCTGAGTCTCAAATGTTGCTGAGTCCCAAACGTTGTTGAGTCCCAAACGTTGCTGAGTCCCAAACGTTGCTGAGTCCACCGCCTCTTAATTCATGCCTGATCTTTTCCCAAGCCTAAAAACACTCACATTTAGCCAGGTACTTTTCAGAGGTTGCAAACTACTCTGCTTTAATATGTAAATGTGATCTACTGTTATGCAGTAACCCCCCCCCCCCCCCCCCAGAGACACGTTTTTCATAGGCCTTATCTAATTTTTTCTATTTACATAACACCTGCAGTATCTTCGCACATAGTCAGATAGAATATGTCGTCTTTTAATGGCAATGTGCAGTCAAAACGTGATTTTCCTATGTTTTGTATATTTCCACACTATGAAGTTGGAATAAAACTGTGAAACTGTGAAATTGTGAAAATTATGATAATGTTCGTTTAGTGTAAGAGCTATTTGAAAAGACTGTCTGAAATTTCAGCCTGCTTTGGTGGGATGGAGTTTTGGCAAACTGGTGACATCACCAGGTGCTAAATTAGTTAATAGACCAATAAGATAGAGTTCTAAACCTCTCCCTCCCTACTAAGACCACTCCCAGACAGTCTAAATAACATTCCAGCTTAAGAAATTGCCTTTTGCTAAGAAGCTTTTTTTTGTTTATTTTTGACTATTTTAATTGAAAACAGTCACAGTAAGGTACTTAATTGTCACCCAGAAATGATTTGATATTGAAATAAAAATGGCTGCATTGGACCTTTAACTCACCTTGTGGGAGGTGATTACCTTTATACTTCCTTAAAGAGACTTGGTAAGCTATTGTTAGTACATTACTGTCCTTTGTCCTCAGTCTAATAAGACACTCTGCAACATTGTTAATACCTGGCCATGCCAAGCGTCAGTCAGTGGAATTTAGAGACTTTATTGAGAATGAAACTATCTATCTATTGTCCCCTATACCTGCTCACAGACACAGCTCAGTCAAGTGTCAAAGAATCTAATACGGCAGACCTCATTCAGTGAGAGGGCACGCTCTGAGAATCTACAATGGACCATCTATCTATCTCTATGCCTCGCTCTGAGAATCTACAATGGACCATCTATCTATCTCTATGCCTCGTTCTGAGAATCTACAATGGACCATCTATCTATCTATCTCTATGCCTTGTTCTGAGAATCTACAATGGACCATCTATTTTTTTAAATGTTTTATTTATTTAACCTTTATTTAACCAGGAAGGGCTCATTGAGATTTAAAATCTCTTTTTCAAGAGCGTCCTGGCCAAGATAGGCAGCACCAAGTCATTACAAAAATTACAGACAGACAACATGAAAAACTACAAGTAATCTAGTAAAAACCAATGAATTCACAAGAGTATAACAAAATCATAAAACAGCAAATTAAAAACATTGACAGGTCAGGGAATCGGTCTCAAGATCATTCATCAGTGATTTAAAAATACCAATCGGGACAAGTTCTTCCAGTTTAAAAGTATTTTGTAAGGCGTTCCAAGACGATGGCGCAGAGTACATAAAAGCCCTTTTACCAAATTCAGTTCGGACATTTGGAACAGTTAGCAGGATAAAGTCCAGCGAACAAAGAGAATACCCACCACATTTCTGAACAATAAAAATGCCCAAATAAAAAGGTAGTAAACCCAAAATGGCTTTATAAATAAAAGTATACCAGTGACTGAGCCTACGAGTGACTAGAGAAGGCCAGCCAACCCTGGTATACAAAGTGCAGTGGTGCGTAAGGGTTTTGTAGTTTAAAATAAATCTCAAAGTGCCATGGTAAAGGGTGTCTGAATCTGGAATGGACCATCTATCTATCTCTATGCCTTGTTCTGAGCATCTGCAATGGACCATCTATCTATCTCTATGCCTTGTTCTGAGCATCTGCAATGGACCATCTATCTATCTCTATGCCTTGTTCTGAGCATCTGCAATGGACAACCTATTTTAATTTTTTTATTTCACCTTTATTTAACCAGGTAGGCCAGTTGAGAACAAGTTCTCATTTACAACTGCGACCTTGCCAAGATAAAGCAAAGCAGTGCAACATAAAACAGCAACACAGAATTACACATGGGATAAACAAAAGTACAGTCAATAACACAATAGAAAAGTCTATATACAGTGTGTGCAAATGGAGTAAGGAGGTAAGGCAATAAATAGGCCCATAGTAGCAAAGTAATTACAATTTAGCAAATTAACACTAGATTGATAGATGTGCAGATGATAATGTGCAAGTAGAAATACTGGTGTGCAAAAGAGCAAAACAAGTTAATAAAAACAATATGAGATAGCTGATGCTTAAAGTTAGTGAGTGAGATATAAGTCTCCAACTTCAGCGATTTTGTAACGATTGTTCTCCTCCTCGTCTGAGGAGGAGCAGGGATCGGACCAAAACACAGCTTTTGTGGAATACATAATGAATTTATTTAAACAAGACGAACACGAAGCACACTTGATAAATTACAAAATAACAAAAACGACGTAGACCGACCTGGACATGAGAACTTACATAACACGAAGAACGCACGAACAGGAATAGACTAAACAAACGAAACAGTCCCGTGTGGTACATACACAGACACGGAAGACAATCACCCACAAACAAACGGTGTGAACAGCCTACCTTAATATGGTTCTCAATCAGAGGAAACGTCAAACACCTGCCCCTGATTGAGAACCATATAAGGCTAAATAACAATAACAAAACAAATAACATAGACTGCCCACCCAGCTCACGTCCTGACCAACTAAACAAAGCTAAACAAAGGAAAATAAGGTCAGGAACGTGACAGATTTTTGCAATTCCTTCCAGTCATTGGCAGCAGAGAACTGGAAGGAAAGGTGGCCAAACGACGTGTTGGCTTTGGGGATGACCAGTGAGATATACCTGCTGGAGGGTTGCTACGGTGTGTGTTGTTATGGTGACCAGTGAACTGAGATAAGGCGGAGCTTTACCTAGCAAAGACTTATAGATGACCTGGAGCCAGTGGGTTTGGCAACGAATATGTAGCGAGGACCAGCCAACGAGAGCATACATGTCGCAGTAGTGGGTAGTATATGGGGCTTTGGTGACAAAATGGATGGCACTGTGATAGACTGCATCCAGTTTGCTGAGTAGTGTTGGAGGCTATTTTGTAAATTTCATCGCCGTAGTCGAGGATCGGTAGGATAGTCAGTTTTACGAGGGTATGTTTGGCAGCATGAGTGAAGGATGCTTTGTTGCGAAATAGGAAGCCGATTCTAGATTTAATTTTGGATTGGAGATGCTTAATATGAGTCTGGAAGAAGAGTTTACAGTCTAGCTAGACACCTATGTATTTGTAGTTGTCCAAGTATTCTAAGTCAGAACCGTACAGAATAGTGATGCTAGTCGGGCGGGCGGGTGTGGGCAGCAATCGGTTGAAGAGCATGCATTTAGTTTACTAGCTTTTAAGAGCAGTTGGAGGCCAAGGAAGGAGTGTTGTATGGCATTGAAGCTCGTTTGGAGGTTTGTTAACACAGTGTCCAAAGAAGGGCCATATGTATACAGAATGGTGTCGTCTGCGTAGAGGTGGATCAGGGAATCACCCGCAGCAAGAGCAACATCATTGATATATACAGAGAAAAGAGTCGGCCCGAGAATTGAACCCTGTGGTACCCCCATAGTGACTGCCAGAGGTCCGGACAACAGGCCCTCCGATTTGACACGCTGAACTCTATCTGAGAAGTAGTTGGTGAAGCAGGTGAGGCAGTCGTTTGAGAAACCAAGGCTGTTGAGTCTGCCAATAAGAATGTGGTGATTGACAGATTCAAAAGCCTTGGCCAGGTCGATGAAGACGGCTGCACAGTACTGTCTTTTATCGATGGCGGTTATGATATCGTTTAGTACCTTGAGCGTGGCTGAGGTGCACCCGTGACCAGCTCGGAAACCGGATTGCACAGCCTTGTTCTGAGGATCTGCAATGGACCATCAATTTATCTCTTTGCCTTGTTCTGAGAATCTGCAATGGACTATCTATCTCTATGCCTGGCTCCCTTTTTTTCTATCTATTCTCGCGTTCTCTCTTTTTCTATATATCACCTGTCACCAATCTTTAATGCTTTCTTTCTCTCTTCTATATGCTTTCTTTCATTCTTTTTACCATCTTCTCTTCTTCTCTCTTCTCTCTCGTACTCTCTCGTTCTCTCTCTCCTGTAGACATCACTAGTTTGATTTCAACTGCTGAATAAGAGAGTGAAGAAGTCAAAATGGAAGAAAGACAGACAGCAAACAGGCTTTATATTCACTCAAAATAAAAAGACGGATAACATTGTATTTATAATTGCATGTCTCAGTAGATTTCCCTCAGCAATCTTATCAGTAAGTCATTTAAGCAGATATTCTCAACGACATAATGCTGTACTACTACCGTGGTTCCAAGAATCCCCAGCCTCTGACGCGGTTCCAAATTGCACCTTATTCCCTACATAGTGCACTATGGGCCCCGGTCCAAAGTAGTGCTCTATATACGGAATAGGGTGCCATTTGAGTGGAAGCCTCATTACCAAAGGCTCGGTGACCTTGCTGTGGGTGAGGAGTCTCAGACGGGCCCCATCTTTACAGCTTTAATTAACATTGGCACTGGGAGCCTGATGGAGAGGAGAGTGGAGACACAGGTTGTCAATTTGGCTCTGCCTGCTGAGAGTGGCAATCCTCCCTGTGTGTGTACTCGCGTGTGCGCGTGTGTGTCTGTATGTGTGTGTGTGTGAGCACGTCAGTGCAAGTACAGTGCGCCAGAGAGGTCCATTACATTTGAATAGACCTTTTTAAATCTCCTTATTTAAGACAGCACTCCGAGATGTGTGATATCATAGCGCTATTTTAAGGCACTCTACTGTATTTATCAAAAGACTAACCCCTTTCGTAAGCTGTATTTGAGATAATTTCACGTGATGGCTTTCTCACCAAACCCTCTGCACCATTGGTAGCTTGGTGGTTCAGATTAATTTGGAGACAGAAGGGCTACCTTGACTTGTTAGCTCCAATCAAGCAATATATGTTCTCTAGTGACCTACATGTATACCCACATGCGTCATGGACCTACATCTAAAATGGAGAATTGACCTGGGGTCCTAGCGTCACACCTCTGTGCGTGACCCATGTGAAAAAGAACAATAGCCAACAATTCCTTTCAAAAATCATGCTGCCGGGATGATTAATGCTGTTGGATCTCATGGTGGAAATGAATTGAACACATAGAACTATGAACTCAATTTCTTTATTATTTGTACTTCTAGTAGTATTACGGTTGCCGTAATAGTAGTCGTAGTAGTATTACGTTAGTAGTAATAGTAGTTGTAGTAGTAGTATTAGTTGTAGTAGTAATATTAGTTGTAGTAGTATTACTGTGGTAGTAATACTAGGTGTAGTAGTATTACTAGTTGTAGTAGTAATAGTAGTTGTAGTGGTAGTACTAGTTGTAGTAGTAATATTACTTGTAGTAGTATTACTGTAGTAGTGATACTAGTTGTAGTAGTATTACTAGTTGTAGTAGTAATCGTATTTGTAGCAGTATTACTGTAGTTGCAATAATGACTGTAGAATTATTTATAGTTTTTGTAGTACTAGTAGTTGTAGTAGTATTACTGTAGTAGTGATACCTAGTTGTAGTAGTATTACTAGTTGTAGTAGTAATATTAGTTGTAGTAGTATTACTGTAGTTGCAATAATGACTGTCGTAGAAATAGTAGTTGTAGTAGTATTACTGTAGTAGTAATACAAGTTGTAGTAGTATTAGTAGTTGTAGTAGTAATAGTAATTGTAGTAGTATTACTATTTATAGTAGTAATAGTAGTTGTAGTAGTAGTAGTAGTAGTTGTAGTAGTAATAGTAATTGTAGTTGTATTAATATTTATAGTAGTAATAGTAGTTGTAGTAGTAGTAGTAGTAGTAGTTGTAGTAGCAATAGTAGTTGTAGTAGTATTACTGTAGTAGTGATACTAGTTGTAGTAGTAATAGTCGTTGTAGTGGTAGTACTAGTTGTAGTAGTAATATCACTTGTAATAGTATTACTGTAGTAGTGATACTAGTTGTAGTAGTATTACTAGTTGTGGTAGTACTCAGCTTTGTAGCAGTATTACTGTAGTTGCAATAATGACTGTAGTATTATTACTAGTTTTAGTAGTACTAGTAGGTGTAGTAGTATTACTGTAGCGGTAATACTACTTGTAGTAGTAATAGTAATGGTAGTAGTATTACTGTAGTAGTGATACCTAGTTGTAGTAGTATTACTAGGTGTAGTAGTAATCATAGTTGTAGTAGTATTACTGTAGTTGCAATAATGACTGTAGTAGTATTACTAGTTCTAGTAGTATTAGTAGTTGTAGTAGTAATAGTAGTTGTAGTAATAATACTACTACAACTAGTACCACTACAAGTAGTAATACTACTACTACAACTACTATTACTACTATAATTAGTAATACTACCACAACTACTATTACAAATATAACTAGTAATACTACTACAACTAATATTACTAGTTATAGTTGTAATAGTAGTTGTGGTAGTATTACTAGTTACTAGTATTACTAGTAATAGTAGTTGTAGTAGTAGTATTACTACTTGTAGTAGTCATAGTAGTTGTAGTAGTGGTACTAGTTGTAGTAGTATTACTAGTTGTAGTAGTATTACTGTAGTTGTAATAATAGTTGTAGTATTATTACTTGTTGTAGTAGTACTAGTAGTTGTAGTAGTATTACTGTAGTCGTAATACTAGTTGTAGTAGTACTAGTAGTTGTAGTAGTATTACTGTAGTCGTAATACTAGTTGTAATAGTATTACTAGCTGTAGTAGTAATATTAGTTGTAGTAGTATTACTAGTTGTAGTAGTAATAGTAGTTTTGGTAGTATTACTAGTTATATTAGTAATAGTAGTTGTAGTAGTAGTATTAGTTATAGTGGTAATAGTTTTACAGCACCCAATATCATTCTGTGGTTTTATTTGACCATGGGGAGAACTACTGTACCTACAGAACTACATTATTACCCCTATGCAGGTTCCAATCGAGCCCTTACAGTTTCATATCTGATTTTCTTGTAGTTTAATCAAGGTATATCATTACAACTCCAAGTCTCCTGACCCCCTTCCCCCCCACCCCCCTTTCTCCCTGGGCTGTCACAGGAGGCTTCAACCCAAGCACCCTGTTTGGGCTAAAAATCACTGGCTCTCATTGGAGACCCATTGGAGCTTCTCCCGGTGTGGGTGTAGCAAACAGCCGTAGCTAAATGCAGATTAAAACTACAGCAGAAAGACCCAGTAAAGCCCTTTTAAGACTTTGGGTGATTTTGGATTTAGCACTGGTACTGAAATAAAGGGTCTCTTCTCTCCTTAATTGACGGTTGTAATCCGTGTGTTGTTCCAGGGTCCTCCCGGATGGTTTGGGAAACAACAGGGAGCCCAAACTAAATGGGTTCTAGAGGGGAGAATAGTGTGGCATGGTCGAGATGGAGGTTTGTTGGAGGTTTGCTGAGGGTTGTTGGAGGTTTGCTGAGGGTTGTTGGAGGTTTGCTGAGGGTTGTTGGCAAGTGTTTGACTTAGATTGTCTCCAGTTACAAGGTTTACTTTAATGAGTACAAGATGTAATGTATTCTGAGCATTGTGAAAATTAACATGAAAGATAGCTTAATCAAGTGCTTTAAGCAAAAGTTTTCCCAAAAGTGATCTACTCACTGTAAGTACTGTATGACATCAATATGAGTTGTGAGAATATGAGAACCTGTCTGTTTGAATATAGGAAAAACATTATTCTTGATTGGTTTAGACTGGCTTTTAAAGATCACACTTAGCCCCAGAGTGAAGGTGCTATGGTTGGATTCTCTAATATTAAACCACGCTTCCAAGCAATGTGCATACATTTCACACACACACACACACTCTTAGCCTCAATCAGAATGATAACATCCTCCTTTTGATCACTATCAGTGTGTCTGCTTAATCTCTCTCTGCTCAGTAATTAACCCTGTGTCGATTCATATCAGTCATTCATTTTATGAGAGATGGGACGAATTGAAATTGGAGTGCAACTGTTAGCTAGCTTAACATGCTAATGGAACACAGTTAACTTCTCTCAGCTAGTTAAACATGCTAATGGAACAGAGTTAAGATCTTTCAGCTAGCTAAACCTGCTAATGTAACACAGTTAACATCTTTCAGCTAGCTAAATATGTTAGTGGTACAGAGTTAACTTCTCTCAGCTAGCTAAACATGCTAATGTTCCAGAGTTAGCTTATCACATCTAGCTATACATTTTTAATTTAACCTTTATTTAACTAGGTAAGTCATTTAAGAAGAAATTCTTATTTACAATGACGGCCTAGGAACAGTGGGTTAACTGCCTTGTTCAGGGGCAGAACAACAGATTTTTACCTTGTCAGCTTGGGGATTCAATCCACCAACCTTTCGGTTACTGGCCCAATGCTCTAACCACTAGGCTACCTGCCGCACCAACATGCTAACATGCTAATGTAACAGAGTTAACTTTTCACATCTAACTAAACATGCTAATGTAACAGAGTTAACTTGTCACAGCGGCAACCATTCCGGATGTGGCAGGACTTAACAGACTAAACATTTTCAATAAACGTTAATCAAATACAACCACCAACTGTTTGCTTATTGCTGTTGATATAAGATGGCGACTTGGCGCAAATGTGCATGTGCCCATTGAATCTCAACAAGGAAACAGTCGGTGGTGGTATTTGATTAATGTTTATTGAAAAAGTATGGATTTCCGCAAACAAAGAAAGGCACGCAACTATAGATAACAAACATAGGTACAATGGATGTAGTCTGAGCCAGATTCCACAAAGCCTGGTTTCATCTCCATGCCGTTGGTGAAGTTCATCATAAACTTGGAGTGGAGTATAGTCCGCTAGGCAAGACTAAGCTAAATGTCTGCAGAGCTAACATTCTAAGTCTCCCATTCAACGTTAGCTTCCTGTGATGTGACTGGTAACATTTAACTGTCGCCCCCCTTTATGTATGGTTTCACAAAGCCTTTATAACAGCTTCACAAGACATACTTTGTCAAACTGTAAGGTGCCAATTTTACCAGAACTTATCCATATTCTAATTTTAACTTTGCCATGAAGTCTTTGTCAAGATCATGCAGTTTTTGTCATTCTATTCTCGTGTTCGCTGGCTGTACGCACCTGCAAGTCACGATCGGGAGGCAGAAATTAATTACACCAATTTTCCCCCAGAGATAATGAGTGTCTATTGTTGGTAAGGTGGTAGAGACTGCGAAAGAGAGAGAGAGAGAGAGTTTATTTGTATGGAAATGAAATGTATGTGTGTGTTTGGGTCTGTTTGAAGGAGGGAGGGTTGGAAGGATAGAGAAAGAGAGACCTGAGGTCAAGCCATTGATCCATCACTCGGTAATCTTATCATGCTCTCTCTCAGTAATCCAGTGTTCGCTCAAATGACAGATTCTTTGAATACTATAGATCCCTAGAACGTTTTCAATGGACCCAGAGATTGAGGACTGGGGATGATATTTGTTGACTTAGCTTTGTGGCTTTGAATCAGATCCTTCACATTGTCCACTGACTGTGTATGGAGCATTGTCTTTAGATGTCCCTGGTCACACGATGCCAGTATGTGCCTACTGTAGTCAGTGACAGTGTGATCATAAGATTAGATTGGTGTGCGGTGCTGAAGCTTGGGAGTGTTACATAACAAGTACCGTCCAAATGACTATTGAGTCCAAGTCTCTATCTCTCTATCTCTCTCTTTCTCACGTTATCTCTCTATCTCTCTCTCTCTCTCTCTCTCTCTCTCTCTCTCTCTCTCTCTCTCTCTCTCTGTCTCTCTCTCTGTCTCTCTCTCTGTCTCTCTCTCTCTCTCTCTCTCTCTCTCTCTCTCTCTCTCTCTCTCTCTCTCTCTCTCTCTCTCTCTCTCTCTCTCTCTCTCTCTCTCTCTCACCAGAGGACCTATCACATCCACAGTAGTGTACGGATAGACACTGTATGAGATACTGTTAGCCCACTGTTGGTCAAAAGGAAAAGGACATTCTATAGCAGTAAATGTCTGCGTGTTCACCCAAGGTGTTCAGAGCTAATGTATGTGCTTGGTAGTTGCTACAACAACAAAAAATTCAGTCCTTGCTGTGTCAAATCTTGAAAGCAGTAATGTCCAGCAAAAGTGAATCTCTTTTTTTGAACCCTGAATTGATTTAAAGCTGTTTATGGGGTAATTTTTCATGTTTGAGGTTCAGCACATTTTTATCTAATTTTCTAGGAAAATAAAATGAGTGAATGCAGAACCAATCAGAATCCAAGGAACGCTTTTAACTTGACCTCAGAGTGAATACACTCGCATCTCATGGATACACACGCATGCACACGTGGTTGCGTATACACACGTGCGCACACATACACACAGTCAGTTAATTAAGGTCATCCATCCCAGCTTTCACTCCCACCAAACTTTTACAGCTCCTGTTATTACGAGCACTCTGAAGCTGTGACCTTCCCTGATGTTTCCACAGACCTATCAGACTGTTGATTTACTCACGCCTACAGACTGGACTGACTCCCAGTGTCCGGGTGTGTGTGTGTGTGTGTGTGTGTATGTGTCCCGCGCGCGCGTGTGTGTGTGTGTGTGACTGACACACTCAGACTGCTCTAGCTGCCATGGCTTAATCCCTCAGATGGCCATCGAAGGCCTCTGTCTAAAGCTTCAGATCTCCAGGCTTGAACTCCTATTAGCAGAACACCAGGATCAGTTAGAATTCAGCCAGCGTTTATTGGTCAGATATTTAACATTCTATGTCTGTCCTATTCTTTCCAGCTCTCCTTTGCAGCAACAACTCCTGTTCTGGCCGACAAGAAGAAGTACCCCAACTTTTTCCGAACGGTTCCGTCGGACAACGCGGTGAACCCAGCAGTGGTCAAGTTCCTCAACTTTTACAACTGGAGCCGCGTGGGGACCCTCACACAGGACGTTCAGAGGTTCTCAGAGGTGAGGGAGGATATTATGATTTTATTGGAAATTATATGATATATCATGGAGATATCGTGATATTACGATATATCTTGGAAATATCGTGATATTATGATATATCATGGAGTTATCGTTATCGATATATCGTGTACAGACGTGGGGGGTTTTCTGTGTATTTGAGTATTTTCAAATACACAGCCCAAAACAAGTACTTTTATTTGAATATTGGATTGGTTATTTGTAAAAAAACAAATAGTCAACCAAATTGTATTTGAAAGTATTTTCAAAAACTTATTTCAAATACTATTTTCAAATGCTTGGGATAAATGTATTTGATTAAGTGTATTTCCAGATACATTCCAATATTCAACTACTTGTTTTTTCAAATGAAGGTTATCTGAATAGTTCTTCGAAATGTATTGAAAAGTAATTGAAATACCTGAAAGAGAATTTAATCCCAGGTCTGATCGTGGAGATATCATTATGTTACGAAATATCGTGGAGATATTGTAATGTAATGCTAAATTGT
Source organism: Salvelinus fontinalis (assembly GCF_029448725.1). Classification (NCBI taxonomy): domain Eukaryota; kingdom Metazoa; phylum Chordata; class Actinopteri; order Salmoniformes; family Salmonidae; genus Salvelinus; species Salvelinus fontinalis. The sequence goes on from NC_074686.1 coordinate 31,671,648, forward strand.
GATATTATAAGATATATTGTGGGGAAATTACAGGTAGGATTGTGATGATAGTGGTTACTTCTAATGCAATTTTAACATGCACACAGAGAGTAACTTGTGTTTTATGACTTACTGAGGACATTACTGTTTATATATTCCCTGTAATGTTAGTACACAGCTGCTGCATCCTTTCAAGTCCTTCTAAAAATACATTACATTTTTGAAAGTGGCATTTTAACATCATCTCTCAACACAAATTACTTCCTTTCCCAGTGTGTGGTAAAGTTCTTCTGGGAAACATGAGTTACATTATCCCATCTGACTCACCATGCATGGTCACTGTATGCAGGCTTCAGGCACCCACACCCATTACTCAGAACTGGTACACACATCAATACCTATCACACAGAACTGGTACACACATCAATACCCATTACACAGAACTGGTACACACATCAACACCCATTACACATAACTGGTACACACATCAACACCCATTACACATAACTGGTACACACATCAATACCCATTACTCAGAACTGGTACACACATCAATACCCATCACACCGAACTGGTACACACATCAAATTATTTTTTTACATTATTTTTATTTCACCTTTATTTAACCAGGTAGGCTAGTTGAGAACATGTTCTCATTTACAACTGCGACCTGGCCAAGATAAAGCATAGCAGTTCGACACATACAACAACACAGAGTTACACATGGAATAAACAAAACATCCCGTTAATAATACAGTAGAAGAAAGAAAACAAAAAGTCTATATACAGTGAGTGCAAATGAGGTAAGATAAGGGAGTTAAGGCAATAAATAGGCCATGGTGGCGAAGTAATTACAATATAGCAATTAAACACTGGAATGGTAGATGTGCAGAAGATGAATGTGCAAGTAGAGATAGTGGGGTGCAAAAGAGCAAGATAAATAAACAAATACAGTATGGGGATGAGGTAGTTGGATGGGCTGTTTACAGATGGGCTATGTACAGGTGCAGTGATCTGATCAATACCCATTACACAGAACTGGTACACACATCAATACCCATCACACAGAACTGGTACACACATCAATACCCATCACACATAACTGCTGTGAAAGTCCATTGAGGAACTGTTGTCTCCAGGGCAATGTTGAGGCATGTATGGTGGTTAGGGTTAGGGTTAGCTAACATAGTGGTTTGGATGCACTGTTTCTGTTGTCTACTGACGTTCCACAGTAGAATAAATGTACTGAATAAATGTATGTAATTCCACACCAGCTTAATTTCCTATGGAGCTGGGGTATTTCATATCTAGTCTATTCACCGAAACAAAAACATTTGGGCTTCTTTCCCCGACTTGTCATACATCTAGAAAGGAATTTAAACATGTGTGAAAACAGCACATCACCATAACAGCACCAACACCCCAGCGTGCCACAATACCCTGTTTGTGTATCAAAGTGTGCATTTGAAAATCTATCACTTGTGACTGGAGAGCGTGGCGTTGTCTGGCGTTGTCAGGCTAGTTGAAAACAATCTGGTGCTGAGGGATAAGAAGACACGCTGTAAATCTGTGGAAGAGTAAAATCCCTTTATCTGCCACCTCCTGATGCTGCCGTTGGGCTTAGAACAGGGAGAAAAACGGAAAGGCGTCCTGATTCAATCAACCTGCGATACCATTTGTCCTTAATCCTGATTTACAAATATATGCAAGAATGAAAACGCCATTTTCTTCTATTTCTTCCGTTCTCCACTCAGATTGCTACGTTGGATCTAGCAGTGGCCAGATATTTTTTAGATAAATTATAAAAGGATTTAGGATGGATTGAAATGAATACATTTTACCATAAAATAGAAAAATAAATGAATTTGTTCTGCGTTTGATTGTGTTTAAATGGTCCAATTGTTCCGACAAACCTGTGCATAAGATTCTTTGATAATTTATGGCTGTATTTCATAGCTTTATCCAATTGTGATTTCATATATTTTCCAGTTTTCTATACTGAGCTACTATCCAGCCCATTTTCAGGAACTGACAGTACTGTAGGTGTTTTTTCAGTAAGTCAATAAATCTATGCAACGTCAATCTGACAAATGATGTGAGGATTTCATGGTTTTAGATTTAGTTTCCCAGGATTTCCCCCCGTCTGTCCTGTACCCACTTTTGCTATCTGACACCTTTCAGGAACCTACCAGGTTTTTCCCTTGTACTGTCTACCAATACATGGATTAAGATCTGTTTTGAATCACACTCCACCAGATTAAGCCTCAATCACATTTTTTATGTTAGAGATTAGATGACAAGAGATGTCAAGGTCCCTGCTCTTTGGGCAGTGGAGTGTGTGTGTGTGTGTGTGTGTGTGTGTGTGTGTGTGTGTGTGTGTGTGTGTGTGTGTGTGTGTGTGTGTGTGTGTGTGTGTGTGTGTGTGTGTGTGTGTGTGTGTGTGTGTGTGTGTGTGTGTGTGTGTGTGTGTGTGTGTGTGTGTGTGTGGCTAGAAGGTCGGAGGTCGAACACAGCTCAAACAAGGAGAGGGACCGACTTCGGTGAAAGTCGTGACAGACTGTGATGACGATACGTAAAATAACGACTGTAATTACATTGCATAAAATAATGACTGTGATCACGTTGCATAACATAATGACTGTGATCCCATTGCATAACATAATGACTGTGATCACATTGCATAACATAATGACTGTGATCACATTGCATAACATAATGACTGTGATCACATTTTTAAACCTTACAATGTAATTACCTTACTAAGAAATCTTAGAAAATCACTGAGATTTAGAAAATTACTTTGAAAATTACTAAGAGTCTTAAACAAGGTAACACATGTAATAATGCGTTGGTTCTTGGAAGTGTTCATGTTGCCATAGAGATTCATGTAGTTTTGTGTTATGGCTATCTATTATTATGCTGTAATGTCCATCTAGGGATCTAGACCAGTAAGCCACTTAATCATTTGTCATCTGCAGCAATGCCAGAACGCAAAGCCAGGAAGCTCAAACTTCTGCCCTGTTTTAGTTAGCATGAGAGTATGACTGGCGTCAGAGGCTAAACCAGGGGATTGACCTCGCAATATGACGCACGAGCTGGCAAACGGACACACAGACACCTACTGTAGACACACAGACACACAGATAAACAGACACACGCACATGCACACACACAGACTTGCACACACATGCACACACACAGAGTTTATGTGTGAATGTGTACATGAGAGTTTATGTGTGTATGTGTACATGAGAGTTTGTGTGAATGTGTACATGAGAGTTTATGTGTGAATGTGTACATGAGAGTTTATGTGTGTATGTGTACATGAGAGTTTATGTGTGAATATGTACATAAGAGTTTATGAGAGTGAATATGTACATGTGTGTATGTGTGCATTTATGTGGGTTTAATGTTGGACAGTGTGTGTGTGTGTGTGTGTGTGTGTGTGTGTGTGTGTGTGTGTGTGTGTGTGTGTGTGTGTGTGTGTGTGTGTGTGTGTGTGTGTGTGTGTTGGTGTGTGTGTGTTGGTGTGTTGGTGTGTGTGTGTGTGTGTGTGTGTTGGTGTGTTGGTGTGTGTGTGTTGGTGTGTTGGTGTGTGTGTGTGTGGATTATGGGGAATCCCAGGCTTGAACAGACTGTAAAGGATATTTTTGTCCCTTTCTCCCCCTTTCCTCTCTTTCTTTCACTCTGATATAGACCCACACACACACGCACGCACGCACGCACGCACGCATACACGCACGCACGCACGCACGCACACACACACACACACACACACACACACACACACACACACACACACACACACACACTCACACTCACACACAAATACGTCACCCAAATCCAAATACCTCTATCCTATTGTCAGCAGGTCTCTACCGTATCCTGTATCCACTTGCCATCCCTACATTCTCCCTCTCTGTAATTCCATAATCCCCTCTTGCCATGCCCTGTGGGTGGGTAGCGGGAGGGGGCTGTGAGAGGGAGGGGGCTGTGAGACGGCATGTTCAGGAATCAGAGTCTGCTTCCCAAATGGCTCCCTATGTCCTTTATAGTTCACTACTTTCTACCAGGGCTCATAGGGAACAGGGTGCCATTTGGTACGGATCTCAGGTGCAGCCTGCCAGGCTGAATGGGGTCTGGGAGGCTGATCTCAGCTGAGGCCTGCCAGGCTGAATGGGGTCTGGGAGGCTGATCTCAGGTGAGGCCTGCCAGGCTGAATGGGGTCTGGGAGGCTGATCTCAGGTGCAGCCTGCCAGGCTGAATGGGGTCTGGGAGGCTGATCTCAGGTGAGGCCTGCCAGGCTAAATGGGGTCTGGGAGGCTGATCTCAGGTGAGGCCTGCCAGGCTGAATGGGGTCTGGGAGGCTGATCTCAGGTGAGGCCTGCCAGGCTGAATGGGGTCTGGGAGGCTGATCTCAGGTGAGGCCTGCCAGGCTGAATGGGGTCTGGGAGGCTGATCTCAGGTAAGGCCTGCCAGGCTGAATGGGGTCTGGGAGGCTGATCTCAGGTAAGGCCTGCCAGGCTGAATGGGGTCTGGGAGGCTGATCTCAGGTGAGGCCTGCCAGGCTGAATGGGGTCTGGGAGGCTGATCTCAGGTGAGGCCTGCCAGGCTGAATGGGGTCTGGGCGGCTGATCTCAGGTGAGGCCTGCCAGGCTGAATTGGGTCTGTGAGGCTGATCTCAGGTAAGGCCTGCCAGGCTGAATGGGGTCTGGGAGGCTGATCTCAGGTGAGGCCTGCCAGGCTGAATTGGGTCTGGGAGGCTGATCTCAGGTGAGGCCTGCTAGGCTGAATGTGGTCTGTGAGGCTGATCTCAGGTAAGGCCTGCCAGGCTGAATGGGGTCTGGGAGGCTGATCTCAGGTGAGGCCTGCCAGGCTGAATGGGGTCTGTGTGGTTGATGGTAAGGATGGGTCATGACAGGAAGCAGACACCTGCACAATGCTGCTGGGTGTTACTTGGGCCATTACCTGGATTACTTCTGTACTGCATGTGTGCAGAAGTGTGTGTTGTGTGTGTGTCAGAGATAGAGAGAGAGAGCGCACACACACACATGCAGTCAGTCAGACAGACAGACACGTGTACGCACGCTCACACAAACTCACACATACAAAACACACACTGGTGTTCTGTAATGACCTTGTGTGTGTGAGAACACTGCGTCTCTGTTTGTATAGGTGGCTTAGGTGGGGTTTTGTGTGTGTTTGATGGGGATAATGGGTTTGAATTGGAGGCTTCACAAAGAAATATGTCTCTGGGTTTTAATGGGTTTTTGTGAATGTAAAGTAGCTGTTTTCCTTCAAAAACATGTTGCCCTTCCATCGGCCTCTCTCTTTCTCTTCCTCTCACAGCCTCTCTCACTTACACCGTAAGGAATCTAATACTGAACATAAATATAAACGCAACATGTAAAGTGTTGGTCCCATGTTTCATTAGCTTAAATAAAAGATCCCAGACATTTTCCATACTCCCCCCAAAAATGATTTCTCTCACGTTTTTTGCTCAAATTTGTTTACATCCCTGTTAGTGAGCATTTCTCCTTTGCCAAGATAATCCATCCAACTGACAGGTGTGGCATATCAAGAAGCTGATGAAACAGAATAATCATTACACAGGTGCAGCTTGTGCTGGGGACAATTTTGTCACATAGCACAATGCTACAGATGTCTCAAGTTTTGAGGGAGCGTGCAATTGGCATGCCGACTGCAGGAATGTCCCCCAGAGCTGTTGCCAGATAATTGAATGTTAATTTCTCCACTATAAGCCGCATCCAACATTGTTTTAGAGAATTTGGCCTCACACCCGCAGACCACCTGTAACCAGGCCAGCCCAGGACCTCCACGTCTGTCTTCTTCACCTGCGGGATAGTCTGAGACCAGCTAACAGGACAACTGATGAAACTGTGGGTTTACAAAAAAAATAAATTCTGCACATACTGTAAAAAAAAAAACGTCTCAGGGAAGATCATCTGCATGCTCGTCGTCCTCACCAGGGTCTTGACCTGACTGATGTTCGGCGTCGTAACCGACTTCAGCTCACCTTCGATGGCCATTAGCAGTGTGCTAGTGAAGTGTGCTCTTCGTAGATGAATCCCGGTTTCAACTGTACCGGGCAGATGGCAGACAGTGTGTATGGTGTTATGTGGGTGAGCGGTTGGCTGATGTCAACATTGTGAACAGAGTGCCCCATGGTGGAGGTGGGGTTATGGTATGGGCAGGCATAAGCTACGGACAATGAACACAATTGCATTTTATCGATAGCTATTTGAATACACAGAGATACCGTGACGAGATCCTGAGGCCCATTGTCGTGCCATTCATCCGCCGTCATCACCTGATGTTTCAGCATAATAATGCACTGCCCCATGTCGCAAGGATCTGTTCACAATTCCTGGCAGCAGAAAATGTCCCAGTTCTTCCAGGGCCTGCACACTCACTAGACATCCAGTTCCCTCCAATATCCAGCAACATCGCACAGCCATTGAAGAGGAGTGGGACAACCTTCCACTGGCTACAATCAACAGCCTGATCAACTCTATGTGAAGGAGATGTGTAATGCTGCATGAGGTAAATGGTGGTCACACCAGATACTGACTGGTTTTCTGATCCATGCCTCTACCTTTTTTTTTAGGTACCTGTAAGCAACAGATGCATATCTGTATTCCCAGTCATGTGAAATCCATAGATTAGGGCCAAATGAATTTATTTCAATTGACTGATTTCCTTATATGAACTGAAACTCATTAAAATCTCACAATTTGTGCTACCCATAAGTGAGAAACCTACATGCCAAGTTGAGACCATATATTGTGTTCCTTACAGGTTATAGAAAAGACAAGAAACGATCTGTTCAGACTGCAGTCCTACCTACCTACTACAGGTTATAGAAAAGAGCCGAAGCTATCCGTTCAGACCAGTCCTACCTACCCACCTACCCACCTACCTACATACCTACCTACCTACCTACCTACCTAGCTACCCACCTACCTACCTACCCACCTACCCACCTACCTACATACCTACCTACCTACCTAGCTACCCACCTACCTACCTACCTACCTACCTACCTACCTAGCTACCCACCTACCTACCTACCTACCTACCTACCTACCTACCTACCTACCTACCTACATACCTACCTACCTACCTACCTACCTACCTACCTACCTAGCTACCCACCTACCTACCTACCTACCTACCTACCTACCTACCTCCCTAGCTACCCACCTACCTACCTACATACCTACCTACCTACCTAGCTACCCACCTACCTACCTACCTACCTACCTAGCTACCCACCTACCTACCTACCTACCTAGCTACCCACCTACCTACCTACCTACCTACCTACCTAGCTACCTACCTACCTACCTACCTACCTACCTAGCTACCCACCTACCTACCTACCTACCTACCTACCTAGCTACCTACCCACCTACCTACCTACCTACCTACCTACCTACCTAGCTACCCACCTATCTACCTACCTACCTACCTACCTAGCTAGCTACCTACCTACCTACCTACCTACCTACCTAGCTACCTACCCACCTACCTACCTACCTACCTACCTAGCTACCCACCTACCTACCTACCCAACAACCTATTTACCCACCCACCTACCTATTTACCTACCTACAGGTTATGGAAGATTTGTTTTTTAGTATGTTACCAGTAGGTTTCCTGAAGGAGAAAGACTCCACTTCTATGTCAAAAACAATAAAACAAAAACACTACAGTAAATACTATGGTAATTTATGCAAAAATACTACAGTAACTACTACAGTATAGTACATTCCACAAAAATACTACAGTAACTACTACAGTATAGTACATTCCACAAAAATACTACAGTAACTACTACAGTATAGTACATTCCACAAAAATACTACAGTAACTACTACATTATAGTACATTCCACAAAAATACTACAGTAACTACTACAGTATAGTACATTCCACAAAAATACTACAGTAACTACTACAGTATAGTGCAGTCCGCAAAAATACTGCAGTATAGTACAGCACGCAAAAATACTAAAGTAAATACTGCAGTGATTCAGAGGGGTTGGGTTAAATACAGAAGACACATTTCAGTTGTACAGCTGACTAGGTATCCCCCTTTCCTTTACAGTATACTACAATCCGCAAACAACTATATTCATTACTATTGTACCTATAGTTTTTTTAAATACAGTATTTATACTATAATTAACTGTAAATACTACAGCATACTACAGTAAACACGACAGTAAAATTCACAAAAACACTACAGTGAATACTATAGTACTTATACCATAGTTTACTATAGTATTTTTTTCATGTGGGGTTGTCCAACATTAGCTCAATGCTCTGCTATGTGTAGACAACAACTTGGCAAAGTTACTGGATCAATACAAGCTGGTTTTGCTCTTCAGGAACAATATGTTGGAGCAGACAAGCTAATACATTTTGTTCTGATGCTGTCAAGGATCTACGGGCCTAAATCAGACATAAACAAGGAGACACTTGAATACACTGACAGACGGTTTCTCAAGAGCGTTTCCATTTGATAGATGTCATGTTCCTTCCATTCCCGCAGTGGACAAATCCATCTGCGACCCCACAGAATGTCTGTGTGTGAGTGAGTGTATGTGTGTGTTTGTGTGTGTGTGTGCATGTGCATGTGCATGTGCATGCGCACGATCTTACCCACATTCCTACGTGTGTGTTTATCAAACCGGCTTAGTTCAACAGTACATTTTGTCATAGCTGTTGAGAATTGAGCATAGAGGAATTGGTGGTTGAGCTATAGCTAGCAGTTTGTGAGGCCAATAGAATGAATCAGGGAGAATGAGTGTGCCCTGGTTGTGTCTTTATGGCACCCTACTCCCTACAGTTTGTAGTACACTTCTTTTGACCAGAGGCTTATGGGTTTCCTGATGGGCCCTGGTGAAAAGTACTTATTAGGGAATAGGGTGCCATTTGGAACACAGCCATAGTTCACAGAAAGATGACCCACTACGGGAGTCAACATGGCACAGGGAGGCAAACCTCTTTCTCTTCACATTATCATCTACCCCCCACGTCCATTACCTACCACTGTGTTGGCTCAATGCATCAACTATATAGTAGCTTCCCAATGAATAGAGGGTAGGGGGCCAATATGTCCTAGATATGCTGTTTACAAGTGAAGTACACAGATACACATATGCATTAACACACAGACACCCCAAACACAAAATTACTGACTCACGCCTCGTGGCTCTTAAAGCCTTTTTCACCTTAGAATTTAACACCATAGTACCCTCCAAAATCGTCATTAAGCTCACCCTGGGTCTCGACCCCGCCCTGTGCAACTAGGTCCTGGACTTCCTGACGGGCCACCCCCAGGTGGTGAGGGTAGGTAACAACATCTCCACCCCGCTGATCTTTAACACTGGGGACCCACAGGGTGCATTCTCAGCCCTCTCCTGTACTCCCTGTTCACCCATGACTAGGTGGCCATGCACGCCTCCAACTCAATCGTCAAGTTTGCAGACGACACTACAGTGGTAGGCTTGATTACCAACAACGACGAGACGGCCTACAGGGAGGAGGTGAGGGCCCTCGGGGTGTGGTGTCAGGAAAATAACCTCACACTCAATGTCAACAAAAGAAAGGAGATGATCGTGGACTTCAGGAAACAGCAGAGGGAGCAGCCCCCTATCCACATCGACGGGACAGTAGTGGAGAAGGTGGAAAGTTTTAGGTTCCTCGGCGTACACATCAAGGACAAACTGAATTGGTCCACCCACACAGACAGAGTGGTGAAGAAGGTGCAGCAGCGCCTCTTCAACCTCAGGAGGCTGAAGAAACTTCTACAGATGCACAATCGAGAGCATCCTGTTGGGCTGTATCACCGCCTGGTACAGCAACTGCTCCGCCACAACCGTAAGGCTCTCCAGAGGGTAGTGAGGTCGGCAGAACGCATCACCGGGGGCAAACTACCTGCCTTCCATGACACCTACACCACCCGATGTCACAGGAAGGCCATAAAGATCATCAAGGACAACAACCACCCGAGCCACTGCCTGTTCACCCCGCTATCATCCAGAAGGCGAGGTCAGTACATGTGCATCAAAGCAGGGACCGAGAGACTGAAAACAGCTTCTATCTCAAGGCCATCAGACTGTTAAACAGCCATCACTAACATTGAGTGGCTGCTGCCAACATACCGATTCATCTGTAGCCACTTTAAAAATGAAAAATTTATGTAATAAATGTAATAAATGTATCTCTAGCCACTCTATACCATCTACTGCATCTTGCCTAAGCTGTTCGGCCATCACTCATTCATATATTTTTATGTACATATTTGTATATTCTTATTCATTCATTTAAACTTGTGTATAAGGTAGTTGTTGTGAAATGGTCGGAACTAGAAGCACAAGCATTTCGCTACACTCGCATTAACATCTGCTAACCATGTGTATGTGACAAATAAAATTTGATTTGATTTGACCTGCCTAGATATTGCTGTAGTACACTGTAGCATTTCCTGTAGCTGACTCACAATGCTTCCTGTTTATGTGTCTATTCTGGTTCACTTGACAGGTCACTGCCGGGTTAACTTTCATCACATTACACGGTAGTGTACTCAACCCCCCCTCCCCCCGCTCCAGGGCTGGGCCTAACCCTCCTAACCCTCTGGAGTTCCCCTCTCGCCTCGACGGCTAGTTAGCCTTCTGCTGCAGACCTCCTCTCTGCAGCGCTGGAGCCCTGCAGCCCCTCTGTTTAAATCCTCACTTTAAGAGATCCCGCCCCCCGTGGGTTCTCTCTCTCTGTCTCTCTCTCTCTCTCTCTGTCTCTCTCTCTCTCTCTCTCTCTCTCTCTCTCTCTCTCTCTCTCTCTCTCTCTCTCTCTGTCTCTCTCTCTCTCTCTCTCTCTGTCTCTCTCTCTCTCTCTCTCTCTCTCTCTCTCTCTCTCTCTCTCTCTCTCTCTCTCTGTCTCTCTCTCTGTCTCTCTCTCTCTCTCTGTCTCTCTCTCTCTCTCTGTCTCTCTCTCTCTCTCTCTCTCTCTCTCTCTCTCTCTCTCTCTTTCTCTCTCTCTCTCTGTCTCTCTCTCTCTCTCTCTCTGTCTCTCTCTCTGTCTCTCTCTCTCTCTGTCTCTCTCTCTCTCTCTCTCTCTCTCTCTCTCTCTCTCTCTCTCTCTCTCTCTCTCTGTCTCTCTCTCTCTCTCTCTCTGTCTCTCTCTCTCAATTTATATTCAAAGGGCTTTATTGGAGTGGGAAACATAATTTCTAATTGTTTATTTCACGTTTGTTTATTTTAAATTGCACTTGCTTTGGCAATGTAAACATAACAATAAACATTATACTCATAAATGTTTTAAAATAATATTAAATATCAAATATTAAAAAATGTGCAAATAGTTTAAGTACTAAAGGGAAAATAAATAAACATAAATATGGGTTGTATTTACAATGGTGTTTGTTCTTCACTGGTTGACCTTTTCTTGTGGCAACAGGTCACAAATCTTGCTGCTGTGATGGAACACTGTGGTATTTCACCCAATAGACATGGGAGTTTATCAAAATTGCTTTTCAAATTTCTTGTGGGTCTATGTAATCTGAGGGAAATATGTGTCTCTAATATGGTCATACATTTGTCAGGAGGTTAGGAAGTGCAGCTCGGTTTCCACCTCATTTTGTGGGCAGTGTGCACATAGCTGGTCTTCTCTTGAGAGCCAGGTCTGCCTATGGCAGCCTCTCCCAATAGTAAGGCTATGCTTACTGAGTCTGTACATAGTCAAAGCTTTCCTTAGTTTTGGGTCAGTCACAGTGGTCAGGTATTCTGCCACTATGTACTCTCTGTTTAGGGCCAAATAGCATTCTAGTTTGCTCTGTTTTTTTGTTAATTCTTTCCAATGTGTCAAGTAATGATATTTTTCTTTTCTCATGAAAAGGGTCTAATTGTGTTGCTGCACTGGGGCTCTGTGGGGTCTGTTTGTGTTCATGAACAGAGCCCCAGGACCAGCTTGCTTAGGGACTCTTCTCAAGGGACTCTTCTCATCTCTATGTAGGTGATGGCTTTGTTATGGAAGGTTTGGGAATCGCTTCCTTTTAGGTGGTTACAGAATTTAACGGCTCTTTTTCAGGATTTTGATCATTAGCGCGTATCGTCCTAATTCTGCTCATCATGCATTATTTGGTATTTTACGTTGAACACAGAGGATGTTTTTGCAGAATCCTGCATGCTTAGTCTCAATTTGGTGTTTGTCCTATTTTGTGAATGATTGGTTTGTGAGTGGAGCCCAGACTTCACAACCATAGAGGGAAATGGGTTCTATACCTGATTAAAGTATTTCTGGCCAGATCCTAATTGGTGATGATGAATTTTATCTTCCTTTTCACTCTTTTCACTCGTACACACCTCGGTCTACTATGAGACACACTTTTCAGTATACATGACCTCCTAAGCAAAGATCTTTCTGATGTGTGAGCCGTAACAGATGCATGTTTTCCCCCAGAGTGCCTAAAAGACCACTACTCTCCCAGGGTTAAGTCCACATTAGCTCAGCAACATTAGCTAAGGAACACATGGAGCTCACTTCCTCCTCGGTTTAATATAGAGTGCTTGAGACTCAATGGGAACCAAGAGGCAATTTTCTTGAGCCTAATTTATATTCTAACGTAATAATTGACAATTAGAAATGGTTTCAGCTGGGGGGGATACTGAGACTAAACTAATGGAGAAATAACTGATGTCTGTCCAAGTCTCAGTAGGGGTGCAGGGTTCACTGGAGGTTGTCCACAGGCAGGCATGCTTCCGGGCTGGCACCCTATTCCCTATGTAGTTTACTAGTTTTGACCAGGACAAAAGAAGTGCACTATATAAGAATAGGGTGCCATTTGGGATACAGACACCGTCTTCACAAAGTTAATCAGAGAACAGTGGAGAACAGTGCAATTAGACCTTACTGTATCTCTGGGTGGATATCCCCAGCTAGTAACCTACTGTCTGGTCTAAGGTACTCTCAAGGTTTCTTCCTACCCAAGGTGTTATTGCTTGCCACTGTCTATCGCCTCTGCTCGCCCTCTTTGGTGTGTAGGCCCGCATTGCTGTTAGTAAGCACTTTGTCCCAAATATATCTTTAAAAAGCACTATTCAAATAAGACCTGATATGACATGATGTCTCATTATCCCCCCCACTCTATCTCTCCCTCTCTCTCTCCCTCTCCCTCTCTCTCTCCCTCTCCCTCTCTCTCTATCTCTCTCCCTTTATCTGTCTCTCCCAGGTGAGGAATGACTTGACCAATGAGCTGGAAAAGGCGGACATCCAGATCGCTGACACCGAGAGCTTCTCCAACGACCCCTGTGTCAACGTCAAGAAGCTGAAGGTGAGTGATCCACAGAACCAGGTACAGTACAGCATAGGTACTTAGTGTACTGTGGAACCAGACCAGAACCCCTTAGGAATGAAAGTAATGAGTGTCTCGTGTTGATCTTGATATTACTGTAGTAGCACCCGGTATGTTTCTAAGACCTTCCTGTATTCACTGGAGTAAATGAACTGGAGGTCACACACATCAGATGGACTGCATTTTACAGTACCAAGACCAGTATTCCTCTTCCTCAATACTGGTTGACACTGGTGTGTCTTAATGCGGTTATTTCAGTAGTTCTGAGAGTTTGGACAGTTACCCATAATGACCTGCTGCTGTTATTCACACGCGCACACACACACTAGCTGTGACCCTGTGAGCCCAAAGTGGACCTGCAGTGGCCGATTATAGTCTTAGACAACACTGTCTAAGCCCCTCACTCCCCAGGCTTCTCAGCCCTCACAACACTGTCTAACGCCCTCACTCCCCAGGCTTCTCAGCCCTCACAACACTGTCTAACGCCCTCACTCCCCAGGCTTCTCAGCCCTCACAACACTGTCTAAGCCCCTCACTCCCCAGGCTTCTCAGCCCTCACAACACTGTCTAAGCCCCTCACTCCCCAGGCTTCTTAGCCCTCACAACACTGTCTAACGCCCTCACTCCCCAGGCTTCTCAGCCCTCACAACACTGTCTAAGCCCCTCACTCCCCAGGCTTCTCAGCCCTCACAATACTGTCTAAGCCCCTCACTCCCCAGGCTTCTTAGCCCTCACAACACTGTCTAAGCCCCTCACTCCCCAGGCTTCTTAGCCCTCACAACACTGTCTAACGCCCTCACTCCCCAGGCTTCTCAGCCCTCACAACACTGTCTAAGCCCCTCACTCCCCAGGCTTCTCAGCCCTCACAACACTGTCTAAGCCCCTCACTCCCCAGGCTTCTTAGCCCTCACAACACTGTCTAACGCCCTCACTCCCCAGGCTTCTCAGCCCTCACAACACTGTCTAAGCCCCTCACTCCCCAGGCTTCTTAGCCCTCACAACACTGTCTAAGCCCCTCACTCCCCAGGCTTCTCAGCCCTCACAACACTGTCTAAGCCCATCACTCCCCAAGCTTCTCGGCTCTCTGATCAACTCACATCACATAAGAGCTGGCGAAGGCTCACACAGACACTCTCTCTCTTTCTCTCTCTGACACGCACACACACACACACACAAACACAGAGAAAGAGAACTATGAGCCTTTCTATAATATACATGTACTTGTGTAAAGCTGACATTTTAAACTGATCAGAGTTAAAAATGCAAATTATCCTTCGTCTCGCAATGCTTTAAAGCCCTCTCTTTGGAACGGGACAGGCTGTGACAGCTCTGACACATGATTGGATAACTCCTCTCTCATCTCTCCATTCGGTTGCCTGTCCCCCTGTTTCCATGTAATGTGATAAGAAACGGTGACACATATCAGTCAGTCTGGAGCAGGAAGTGTTGCCATGGCGTCTGGTATGATGTGTGTAGCCACCAATAGACTGTAGTTTACATCTGCAGTAGTGATGGGATTCCTAGAGAGAGAGCAGCAGTCAGATGCTGTCCATGGTGTTGAAACAGACAACCACCATCAGATAGGAACTGTACTGTACAGGGACTGTTTCTCTTGTGTGTCTGTGTCTCTTTCTTTCTCTTTATCTCCCATGCACTCTGTCTAGCCTCTTTCTTTCCTCACTCGCTCTCTCTCTCAATTCAATTCAATTTCAATTGAAAGGCTTTATTGGCATGGGAAACATATGTTATGATTGCCAAAGCAAGGGAAGTCTCTCTCTATATATATATATCTCTCGCGCTCTCTCTTTTTCTCATATACTCTATCTCCCATCTCTCTGTCTCTCGCTCTCGTTCTTATTCACTTGTCTTTTTCTCTCCTTTTCTTTCTCTCTCTTTCTTTCCATATGTCTCTCTCAGGCGCCCGCACGCACACACACACGCACACACACACACACAAGTAAAGCTCCTCAGAATGGATTAAGAACAGAGAGGTAGCTGTCAGGAGCGCACCACAGAAAACGCATGTCTCTGTGGAGAAGCTGTGGCCATGTACCAGAGGTGTATACATTAAGAACTAACCGGAAGAAAACATGACGTAAAATAAAATGACTAACCTACACTTTTCCAATAACAAACACTAGTTTTGTGTTCGTTGCAAAACGTTTTGCTATAGGTTTGCTACGGTGTGCACTCATGAATACACTGACTCCAGCCATATCACAAAACTCAGTAACATCTTCAATGGAAATACTGTTTGATCAACTAAAGATAATACTGACAATCAAACCAAGACTCGCAATAACCAACACGGCTACTTCCAGCACTAATACCATTACTAGTGTGTCAGACACTTTATTGCCTGTTATGGCATAAGCATTTTTGGAACCACACGTCATTGTCCACTCGGCAACATTTTCCTACCTGTGCTTTCAAATTGATGTAGTACCTTTGGTATTCCTAAGTCCCTGAATAGCTGAGAACTGCAGTATGTGTTTCTCAGGACACTGCTGCCCCTGGTTCTAACTCATCAGTATCACACCTCTTCTCACGACTCTGCTGCCCCTGGTTCTAACTCATCAGTATCACACCTCTTCTCACGACACTGCTGCCCCTGGTTCTAACTCATCAGTATCACACCTCTTCTCACGACACTGCTGCCCCTGGTTCTAACTCATCAGTATCACACCTCTTCTCACGACACTGCTGGCCCTGGTTCTAACTCATCAGTATCACACCTCTTCTCACGACACTGCTGGCCCTGGTTCTAACTCATCAGTATCACACATCTTCTCACGACACTGCTGGCCCTGGTTCTAACTCATCAGTATCACACCTCTTCTCACGACACTGCTGCCCCTGGTTCTAACTCATCAGTATCACACCTCTTCTCACGACACTGCTACCCCTGGTTCTATCTCATCAGTATCACACCTCTTCTCACGACACTGCTGCCCCTGGTTATAACTCATCAGTATCAGACCTCTTCTCACGACACTGCTGCCCCTGGTTCTAACTCATCAGTATCACACATCTTCTCACGACACTGCTGGCCCTGGTTATAACTCATCAGTATCAGACCTCTTCTCACGACACTGCTGCCCCTGGTTCTAACTCATCAGTATCACACCTCTTCTCACGACACTGCTGCCCCTGGTTCTAACTCATCAGTATCACACCTCTTCTTACGACACTGCTGCCCCTGGTTCTAACTCATCAGTATCACACCTCTTCTCACGACACTGCTGCCCCTGGTTCTAACTCATCAGTATCACACCTCTTCTCACGACACTGCTGCCCCTGGTTATAACTCATCAGTATCACACCTCTTCTCACGACACTGCTGGCCCTGGTTATAACTCATCAGTATCACACCTCTTCTCACGACACTGCTGCCCCTGGTTCTAACTCATCAGTATCACACCTCTTCTCACGACACTGCTGGCCCTGGTTCTATCTCATCAGTATCACACCTATTCTCACGACACTGCTGCCCCTGGTTCTAACTCATCAGTATCACACATCTTCTCACGACACTGCTGGCCCTGGTTCTAACTCATCAGTATCACACCTCTTCTCACGACACTGCTGCCCCTGGTTCTAACTCATCAGTATCACACCTCTTCTCATGACACTGCTGCTCCTGGTTCTAACTCATCAGTATCACACCTCTTCTCACGACACTGCTGCCCCTGGTTCTAACTCATCAGTATCACACCTCTTCTCACGACACTGCTGCCCCTGGTTCTAACTCATCAGTATCACACCTCTTCTCACGACACTGCTGCCCCTGGTTCTAACTCATCAGTATCACACCTCTTCTTACGACACTGCTGGCCCTGGTTCTAACTCATCAGTATCACACATCTTCTCACGACACTGCTGGCCCTGGTTCTAACTCATCAGTATCACACCTCTTCTCACGACACTGCTGCCCCTGGTTCTAACTCATCAGTATCACACCTCTTCTCACGACACTGCTGCCCCTGGTTCTAACTCATCAGTATCACACCTCTTCTCACGACACTGCTACCCCTGGTTCTAACTCATCAGTATCACACCTCTTCTCACGACACTGCTGCCCCTGGTTCTAACTCATCAGTATCACACCTCTTCTCACGACACTGCTGCCCCTGGTTATAACTCATCAGTATCACACCTCTTCTCACGACACTGCTGGCCCTGGTTATAACTCATCAGTATCACACCTCTTCTCACGACACTGCTGCCCCTGGTTCTAACTCATCAGTATCACACCTCTTCTCACGACACTGCTGGCCCTGGTTCTATCTCATCAGTATCACACCTATTCTCACGACACTGCTGCCCCTGGTTCTAACTCATCAGTATCACACCTCTTCTCACGACACTGCTGCCCCTGGATCTAACTCATCAGTATCACACCTCTTCTCACGACACTGCTGCCCCTGGTTCTAACTCATCAGTATCACACCTCTTCTCACGACACTGCTGCCCCTGGATCTAACTCATCAGTATCACACCTCTTCTCATGACACTGCTGCTCCTGGTTCTAACTCATCAGTATCACACCTCTTCTCACGACTCTGCTGCCCCTGGTTCTAACTCATCAGTATCACACCTCTTCTCACGACTCTGCTGCCCCTGGTTCTAACTCATCAGTATCACACCTCTTCTCACGACACTGCTGCCCCTGGTTCTAACTCATCAGTATCACACCTCTTCTCATGACACTGCTGCCCTTGGTTCTAACTTATCGGTATCACACCTCTTTGTTTAGACTAATCCAGTGGTTGGATGGCAATACATCTCCTAATGTATCTGTAATACTCACGTAATGCCTTACTATAAGATCAGGGGTCTTCAACTGTCTCCTGTCCTGGAGAGCTATTGAGTTGGCAGGTTTTTGTTACAGCCCAGCACTAACACACCGGATTAAACTGGTCACGGTCCAGACTGAAAACCACATCGGTCAGTCGGTTGTTTGACACAGGTGTTTTAGTATTGAACATTAGACAATGTCCATTATTAGATCTAATAAAGGCTCTTGATATGGAGTAATCATCAAAGCCAGACGTGAAGGTACTGTAATGGGTAGGACAGTGTCCGTCTATTAAACAGATAGACGTGCTCATGAACAGTTTGCCTCATACAGGCTATGTCCCAAATGGCATCCTTTGACCATGTGCCCTGGTCAATGTAGTGCACTATATAGGGAATAGGGTGGCATTTGGGACACAGCCTCAGGTTTTAGTAAAGCCGTGTAATCATGCCTAGTGTTGTGTTACACATCCTCATTGTGTTTGTAGTGTTACTACATTAACCCAAGAGTAAAGTGACTAACAGCATCGCCAGCATGGATTAATCAACTGTCTGGGAAGCTGCTGCCATTACAGTGAAGCTGCTGCCACCTGACCTGAACGTGAATAAAAATAGCCATAACAAAACTCCATCCCAGAGACCAGCAGGACCCAAACAGAACAACCTTTAAGCAGCTACATGCAACAGTTCCACCTGCAACAGGTGCCACATGTCAATTAGAGATCAGTAGTACAAATTTAGAATACTCACAATAAAACTCTGAGACCTTCAGTCCAGGGTCCAGTTTTCCAACCGCGGGACCCAATCTGATGCCCAATCCCCCCCTGGTTCCAGGGCAGAGGATGGTGGATATTACCAGGTCTCTCTGGGCCGGTATTGTCCATATTCAGTTCCCTCACAGCTGGAGACATTTGAGTTAAGTGCCTTCCTCCAGGGAACAAGGGCACCATTCAGGCCTGGGAGGAACAGAGCCCTGCGAGAGCCAGGTTCAAGCTGAGCCAAGGGGCTCTGAAAAAGACAAGTGTCTGCAAAGCAGAGTGGTCCACACAGAACCCCCAACTACTCTGCTTACTCCCAGCATGCACTCTGGCTCTGATGAGTACGGTCCACCATGGCATTGTAGGTATTGTGGGGAAAAGTGGCCTTTTGATTGGGGCTTCTGTAGCGATAAGAGAAAGCAGGTGGTGACTGTGGACCACGCGCCATGCCGGGTTGACGGAGGGAAAATCACCCATGGAGGTACTATAGAGGTATAGAGGGCTGTTACGGCTAATAAACCTATACAATTTGTGGTTACAGCCTTGGCATTTCAAGACCCTTTTCATTTTGTAAGGCATTGGATGTGTGTTTTACTTTGACCCATAAACAACCTACAATTACATGAGCAGAAATACAGAAGTGGTTGGTGTTTCATGGCATTTTATTTCCCGTTGGAATTATGTTCTGAGTGTGTTACGCATAGCGTGTTTATTGGATCTGAAACATACTGATATGTAGCATTATAATCCTATTTAGTTCATCCAACACCCTGAGGCCATTGGAGCTGTGATGACAGAGGCTGGTGACTCCCCACTGATGAAATGGATATGTGACATGTGTAGACTGTCTCAGCTTGGCTTGAGTAACGGTCTATTGAACTTAAATCATTATTCAGTATAAAGGGTCAGATCCAAGGCGCAGAGAGACACAGCGTGTTGGCAGAGTGAATGGCAGAACTTGTATTAGTCACTAGTCAGAGGACACACAAGCTAAGATAATGCATTTGTATCGTTAACAATCTACAGTGCCTTCAGAAAGTATTCACACCATTTCGTTGTGTAACAAAGTGGGATTCAAATGGATTCAATTGTCATTTAATTTCAACAATCTAGACAAACTACTCTGTGATGTCAAAGTGGGGGAAAAAATCTCTATATTTATTTTTTTACATTTATGGTAAATAAAACACTAATATACTGTATCTTGATGAGATAAGTATTCAACCCCCTGAGTCAATACATGTTAAAATCACCTTTGGTAGCGATTACACCCGCCCACAACCGCAGGGCTCTCCAGAGGGTGGTGCGGTCTGCAAAACTACCTGCCCTCCAGGACACCTACAGCACCCGATGTCACAGGAAGACCGAAAAGGTCATCAAGGACAACAACCACCCGAATCACTGCCTGTTCACACCGCTATCATCCAGAAGGCGAGGTCAGTACAGGTGCATCAAAGCTGGGACAGAGATTGACAAACAGCTTCTATCTCAAGCCCATCAGACTGCTAAACAGCAATCACTAACTCAGAGAGGCTGCTGCCTACATTGAGACCCAATAACTGGACACTTTAATAAATGGATCACTAGTCACTTTAATAATGCCACTTTAATAATGTTTACATATTTTGCATTACTCATCCCATAATCCAAAGTGTAATTAATAACTGCACCATGCTCAAAGGGATATTCAATGTCTATTTTTATTTTATTTCTACCCATGTACCAATAGGTGTCCTTCTATGCGAACCTTTGGGAAACCTCCCTGGTCCCTGATTGAAAATGTGCTTCAAATTCAATGCTGACTGAGGGACCTTACAGATAATTGTATGTGTGGGATACAGAGATGAGGTAGTCATTCAACAATCATGTTAAACACCATTATTGCAACCTAGTATGTGAATCGTTAAGCAAATGTAGGCGTGCCACAACAAAGGGTTTGAATACTTAATGACATTTCAGCTTTTCATTTTGTATTCATTTGTAAACATTTCTAAAAACATAATTCCACTGACTTTATTGGGTATTGTGTGTAGATCAGGGACACAAAATCTAAATGTAATACATGAAATAAAATGTAGGCTGTAACACAACAAAACGTGCAAAAAGTCAAGGGGTGTGAATACTTTCTGAAGGCACTGTATGTTTCCAAAATGGCCCGTTTTTCTCGTTTACATCACACGAAATGATGGCCTTCTAAAAAGAGCGAAAAGTTTACAGTTGAAGTTAGGTCATTTTACTGATGACAAAATAATGTACGTTGTGAAATATACACTGCTCAAAAAAATAAAGGGAACAGTTAAACAACACAATGTAACTCCAAGTCAATCACACTTCTGTGAAATCAAACTGTCCACTTAGGAAGCAACACTGATTGACAATAAATTTCACATGCTGTTGTGCAAATGGAATAGACAAAAGGTGGAAATTATAGGCAATTAGCAAGACACCCCCAAAAAAGGAGTGATTCTGCAGGTGGTGACCACAGACCACTTCTCAGTTCCTATGCTTCCTGGCTGTTGTTTTGGTCACTTTTGAATGCTGGCGGTGCTCTCACTCTAGTGGTAGCATGAGACAGAGTCTACAACCCACACAAGTGGCTCAGGTAGTGCAGTTCATCCAGGATGGCACATCAATGCGAGCTGTGGCAAAAAGGTTTGCTGTGTCTGTCAGTGTAGTGTCCAGAGCATGGAGGCGCTACCAGGAGACAGGCCAGTACATCAGGAGACGTGGAGGAGGCCGTAGGAGGGCAACAACCCAGCAGCAGGACCGCTACCTCCGCCTTTGTGCAAGGAGGTGCGCTGCCAGCGCCCTGCAAAATGACCTCCAGCAGGCCACAAATGTACTATATAATAATATAATATATGTCATTTAGCAGCGTATGGCTGGTCCTGGGAATTGAACCAAATATCCTGGCATTACAAGCTTCATGCTCGACCAACTGAGCTACAGAAAACCAAATGACAAAATTCTCGCACTAGGACAGCTGTTACATTTGTTTAAGAATTGTTAATGTGGTGATATTCGCATAGCACATCTCATACTGCACAGTACAGAGTCTTCAGACAGAGACTAGAATATGTATGTTATGCAAAGTGCACTATTGTGATGTGATTGCTGCTAATGATTAGCTGCTTGTAGCGGAAGGCTAACCCTTTTGTCTGTTATGCCATCTCTTTAGGATAATGACGTAAGGATCATTATCGGACAGTTTGATGAGAACCTGGCCTCCAAAGTGTTCTGCTGTGTGAGTATTGTTTGTATATATTTACACACACACACTCCCACGCACGCACGCACACACACACACACACACACACACACATACACACACACACACACACACACACACATCAATTTGTCGAACATATAGGTGTGGCAGATGTTTCCAATGTATGGTATTATAACCATAACTACCATTATGAGTGTCAGTAAAATCTGAAATCCTATTCATACTGACATTAATGACTGATATCTCAGTGACCAGTGTCTTACAGAACATCATACCGCTGACATGACTGTCTCAGTGACCAGTGTCTTACAGAACATCATACCACTGACATGACTGACATTACTGGCTCAGTGACCAGTGTCTTACAGAACATCATACCACTGACATGACTGTCTCATTGACCAGTGTCTTACAGAACATCATACCACTGACATGATTGTCTCAGTGACCAGTGTCTTACAGAATATCATACCACTGACATGACTGACATGACTGTCTCAGTGACCAGTGTCTTACAGAATATCATACCACTGACATGACTGATATGACTGCCTCAGTGACCAGTGTCTTACAGAACAGCATACCACTGACATGACTGTCTCAGTGACCAGTGTCTTACAGAACAGCATACCACTGACATGAATGTCTCAGTGACCAGTGTCTTACAGAACAGCATACCACTGACATGACTGTCTCAGTGACCAGTGTCTTACAGAACATCATACCACTGACATGACTGTCTCAGTGACCAGTGTCTTACAGAACATCATACCACTGACATGACTGTCTCAGTGACCAGTGTCTTACAGAATATCATACCACTGACATGACTGACATGACTGTCTCAGTGACCAGTGTCTTACAGAATATCATACCACTGACATGACTGATATGACTGCCTCAGTGACCAGTGTCTTACAGAACAGCATACCACTGACATGACTGTCTCAGTGACCAGTGTCTTACAGAACATCATACCACTGACATGGCTGTCTCAGTGACCAGTGTCTTACAGAACATCATACCACTGACATGACTGTCTCAGTGACCAGTGTCTTACAGAATATCATACCACTGACATGACTGACATGACTGTCTCAGTGACCAGTGTCTTACAGAATATCATACCACTGACATGACTGATATGACTGCCTCAGTGACCAGTGTCTTACAGAACAGCATACCACTGACATGACTGTCTCCGTGACCAGTGTCTTACAGAACAGCATACCACTGACATGACTGTCTCACTGACCAGTGTCTTACAGAACAGCATACCACTGACATGACTGTCTCAGTGACAAGTGTCTTACAGAACAGCATACCACTGACATGACTGTCTCACTGACCAGTGTCTTACAGAACAGCATACCACTGACATGACTGTCTCAGTGACAAGTGTCTTACAGAACAGCATACCACTGACATGACTGTCTCAGTGACCAGTGTCTTACAGAACATCATACCACTGACATGACTGTCTCAGTGACCAGTGTCTTACAGAACATCATACCGCTGACATGACTGTCTCAGTGACCAGTGTCTTACAGAATATCATACCACTGACATGACTGACATGACTGCCTCAGTGACCAGTGTCTTACAGAACAGCATACCACTGACATGACTGTCTCAGTGACCAGTGTCTTACAGAACATCATACCACTGACATGACTGTCTCAGTGACCAGTGTCTTACAGAATATCATACCACTGACATGACTGACATGACTGTCTCATTGACCAGTGTCTTACAGAATATCATACCACTGACATGACTGATATGACTGCCTCAGTGACCAGTGTCTTACAGAACAGCATACCACTGACATGGCTATCTCAGTGACCAGTGTCTTACAGAACAGCATACCACTGACATGACTGTCTCACTGACCAGTGTCTTACAGAACAGCATACCACTGACATGACTGTCTCACTGACCAGTGTCTTACAGAACAGCATACCACTGACATGACTGTCTCACTGACCAGTGTCTTACAGAACAGCATACCACTGACATGACTGTCTCACTGACCAGTGTCTTACAGAACAGCATACCACTGACATGACTGTCTCACTGACCAGTGTCTTACAGAACAGCATACCACGGACATGACTGTCTCAGTGACCAGTGTCTTACAGAACATCATACCACTGCCATGACTGTCTCAGTGACCAGTGTCTTACAGAACTTCATACCACTGACATGACTGACATGACTGTCTCAGTGACCAGTGTCTTACAGAACATCATACCACTGACATGACTGTCTCAGTGACCAGTGTCTTACAGAACATCATACCACTGACATGACTGACATGACTGTCTCAGTGACCAGTGTCTTACAGAACATCATACCACTGACATGACTGACATGACTGTCTCAGTGACCAGTGTCTTACAGAACATCATACCACTGACACGACTGTCTCGATGACCAGTGTTTTACAGAACATCATACCACGGACATGACGGACATGACTGTCTCCGTGACCAGTGTCTTACAAAACAGCATACCACTGACATGACTGTCTCAGTGACCAGTGTCTTACAGAACATCATACCACTGACATGGCTGTCTCAGTGACCAGTGTCTTACAGAACAGCATACCACTGACATGACTGTCTCAGTGACCAGTGTCTTACAGAACAGCATACCACTGACATGACTGACATGACTGTCTCAGTGACCAGTGTCTTACAGAACAGCATACCACTGACATGACTGACATGACTGTCTCAGTGACCAGTGTCTTACAGAATATCATACCACTGATATGACTGATATGACTGCCTCAGTGACCAGTGTCTTACAGAACAGCATACCACAGACATGGCTGTCTCGGTGACCAGTGTCTTACAGAACAGCATACCACTGACATGACTCTCTCAGTGACCAGTGTCTTACAGAACAGCATACCACTGACATGACTGTCTCAGTGACCAGTGTCTTACAGAACATCATACCACTGACATGACTGTCTCAGTGACCAGTGTCTTACAGAACATCATACCGCTGACATGACTGTCTCGGTGAATAGTGTCTTACAGAATATCATACCACTGACATGACTGACATGACTGCCTCAGTGACCAGTGTCTTACAGAACAGCATACCACTGACATGACTGTCTCAGTGACCAGTGTCTTACAGAACATCATACCACTGACATGACTGTCTCATTGACCAGTGTCTTACAGAATATCATACCACTGACATGACTTATATGACTGCCTCAGTGACCAGTGTCTTACAGAACAGCATACCACTGACATGGCTGTCTCAGTGACCAGTGTCTTACAGAACAGCATACCACTGACATGACTGTCTCACTGACCAGTGTCTTACAGAACAGCATACCACTGACATGACTGTCTCACTGACCAGTGTCTTACAGAACAGCATACCACTGACATGACTGTCTCACTGACCAGTGTCTTACAGAACAGCATACCACGGACATGACTGTCTCAGTGACCAGTGTCTTACAGAACATCATACCACTGCCATGACTGTCTCAGTGACCAGTGTCTTACAGAACTTCATACCACTGACATGACTGACATGACTGTCTCAGTGACCAGTGTCTTACAGAACATCATACCACTGACATGACTGTCTCAGTGGCCAGTGTCTTACAGAACATCTTACCACTGACATGACTGTCTCAGTGACCAGTGTCTTACAGAACATCATACCACTGACATGACTGACATGACTGTCTCAGTGACCAGTGTCTTACAGAACATCATACCACTGACATGACTGACATGACTGTCTCAGTGACCAGTGTCTTACAGAACATCATACCACTGACACGACTGTCTCGATGACCAGTGTTTTACAGAACATCATACCACGGACATGACGGACATGACTGTCTCCGTGACCAGTGTCTTACAAAACAGCATATCACTGACATGACTGTCTCAGTGACCAGTGTCTTACAGAACATCATACCACTGACATGGCTGTCTCAGTGACCAGTGTCTTACAGAACAGCATACCACTGACATGACTGTCTCAGTGACCAGTGTCTTACAGAACAGCATACCACTGACATGACTGACATGACTGTCTCAGTGACCAGTGTCTTACAGAACAGCATACCACTGACATGACTGTCTCAGTGACCAGTGTCTTACAGAATATCATACCACTGACATGACTGACATGACTGTCTCAGTGACCAGTGTCTTACAGAATATCATACCACTGATATGACGGATATGACTGCCTCAGTGACCAGTGTCTTACAGAACAGCATACCACTGACATGACTGTCTCAGTGACCAGTGTCTTACAGAATATCATACCACTGACATGACTGACATGACTGTCTCAGTGACCAGTGTCTTACAGAATATCATACCACTGATATGACTGATATGACTGCCTCAGTGACCAGTGTCTTACAGAACAGCATACCACTGACATGGCTGTCTCAGTGACCAGTGTCTTACAGAACAGCATACCACTGACATGACTGTCTCAGTGACCAGTGTCTTACAGAACAGCATACCACTGACATGACTCTCTCAGTGACCAGTGTCTTACAGAACAGCATACCACTGACATGGCTGTCTCAGTGACCAGTGTCTTACAGAACAGCATACCACTGACATGACTGTCTCAGTGACCAGTGTCTTACAGAACAGCATACCACTGACATGACTCTCTCAGTGACCAGTGTCTTACAGAACATCATACCACTGACATGACTGTCTCAGTGACCAGTGTCTTACAGAACATCATACCACTGACATGACTGACATGACTGCCTCAGTGACCAGTGTCTTACAGAACAGCATACCACTGACATGACTGTCTCAGTGACCAGTGTCTTACAGAACATCATAACACTGACATGACTGTCTCAGTGACCAGTGTCTTACAGAATATCATACCACTGACATGACTGACATGACTGTCTCAGTGACCAGTGTCTTACAGAATATCATACCACTGACATGACTGATATGACTGCCTCAGTGACCAGTGTCTTACAGAACAGCATACCACTGACATGACTGTCTCAGTGACCAGTGTCTTACAGAACATCATACCACTGACATGGCTGTCTCAGTGACCAGTGTCTTACAGAACAGCATACTACTGACATGACTGTCTCACTGACCAGTGTCTTACAGAACAGCATACCACTGACATGACTGTCTCACTGACCAGTGTCTTACAGAACAGCATACCACGGACATGACTGTCTCACTGACCAGTGTCTTACAGAACATCATACCACTGCCATGACTGTCTCAGTGACCAGTGTCTTACAGAACTTCATACCACTGACATGACTGACATGACTGCCTCAGTGACCAGTGTCTTACAGAACAGCATACCACTGACATTACTGTCTCAGTGACCAGTGTCTTACAGAACAGCATACCACTGACATGACTGTCTCACTGACCAGTGTCTTACAGAACAGCATACCACTGACATGACTGTCTCACTGACCAGTGTCTTACAGAACAGCATACCACGGACATGACTGTCTCAGTGACCAGTGTCTTACAGAACATCATACCACTGCCATGACTGTCTCAGTGACCAGTGTCTTACAGAACTTCATACCACTGACATGACTGACATGACTGTCTCAGTGACCAGTGTCTTACAGAACATCATACCACTGACATGACTGTCTCAGTGACCAGTGTCTTACAGAACATCTTACCACTGACATGACTGTCTCAGTGACCAGTGTCTTACAGAACATCATACCACTGACATGACTGACATGACTGTCTCAGTGACCAGTGTCTTACAGAACATCATACCACTGACATGACTGGCATGACTGTCTCAGTGACCAGTGTCTTACAGAACATCATACCACTGACACGACTGTCTCGATGACCAGTGTTTTACAGAACATCATACCACGGACATGACGGACATGACTGTCTCCGTGACCAGTGTCTTACAAAACAGCATACCACTGACATGACTGTCTCAGTGACCAGTGTCTTACAGAACATCATACCACTGACATGGCTGTCTCAGTGACCAGTGTCTTACAGAACCGCATACCACTGACATGACTGTCTCAGTGACCAGTGTCTTACAGAACATCATACCACTGACATGACTGACATGACTGTCTCAGTGACCAGTGTCTTACAGAACAGCATACCACTGACATGACTGTCTCAGTGACCAGTGTCTTACAGAATATCATACCACTGACATGACTGACATGACTGTCTCAGTGACCAGTGTCTTACAGAATATCATACCACTGACATGACTGACATGACTGTCTCAGTGACCAGTGTCTTACAGAATATCATACCACTGATATGACTGATATGACTGCCTCAGTGACCAGTGTCTTACAGAACAGCATACCACTGACATGGCTGTCTCAGTGACCAGTGTCTTACAGAACAGCATACCACTGACATGACTGTCTCAGTGACCAGTGTCTTACAGAATATCATACCACTGACATGACTGACATGACTGTCTCAGTGACCAGTGTCTTACAGAATATCATACCACTGACATGACTGATATGACTGCCTCAGTGACCAGTGTCTTACAGAACAACATACCACTGACATGACTGTCTCAGTGACCAGTGTCTTACAGAACATCATACCACTGACATGGCTGTCTCAGTGACCAGTGTCTTACAGAACAGCATACCACTGACATGACTGTCTCACTGACCAGTGTCTTACAGAACAGCATACCACTGACATGACTGTCTCACTGACCAGTGTCTTACAGAACAGCATACCACGGACATGACTGTCTCACTGACCAGTGTCTTACAGAACATCATACCACTGCCATGACTGTCTCAGTGACCAGTGTCTTACAGAACTTCATACCACTGACATGACTGACATGACTGCCTCAGTGACCAGTGTCTTACAGAACAGCATACCACTCACATGACTGTCTCAGTGACCAGTGTCTTACAGAACAGCATACCACTGACATGACTGTCTCACTGACCAGTGTCTTACAGAACAGCATACCACTGACATGACTGTCTCACTGACCAGTGTCTTACAGAACAGCATACCACGGACATGACTGTCTCAGTGACCAGTGTCTTACAGAACATCATACCACTGCCATGACTGTCTCAGTGACCAGTGTCTTACAGAACTTCATACCACTGACATGACTGACATGACTGTCTCAGTGACCAGTGTCTTACAGAACATCATACCACTGACATGACTGTCTCAGTGACCAGTGTCTTACAGAACATCTTACCACTGACATGACTGTCTCAGTGACCAGTGTCTTACAGAACATCATACCACTGACATGACTGACATGACTGTCTCAGTGACCAGTGTCTTACAGAACATCATACCACTGACATGACTGGCATGACTGTCTCAGTGACCAGTGTCTTACAGAACATCATACCACTGACACGACTGTCTCGATGACCAGTGTTTTACAGAACATCATACCACGGACATGACGGACATGACTGTCTCCGTGACCAGTGTCTTACAAAACAGCATACCACTGACATGACTGTCTCAGTGACCAGTGTCTTACAGAACAGCATACCACTGACATGACTGTCTCAGTGACCAGTGTCTTACAGAACAGCATACCACTGACATGACTGACATGACTGTCTCAGTGACCAGTGTCTTACAGAACAGCATACCACTGACATGACTGTCTCAGTGACCAGTGTCTTACAGAATATCATACCACTGACATGACTGACATGACTGTCTCAGTGACCAGTGTCTTACAGAATATCATACCACTGATATGACTGATATGACTGCCTCAGTGACCAGTGTCTTACAGAACAGCATACCACTGACATGGCTGTCTCAGTGACCAGTGTCTTACAGAACAGCATACCACTGACATGACTGTCTCAGTGACCAGTGTCTTACAGAACAGCATACCACTGACATGACTCTCTCAGTGACCAGTGTCTTACAGAACAGCATACCACTGACATGACTCTCTCAGTGACCAGTGTCTTACAGAACATCATACCACTGACATGACTGTCTCAGTGACCAGTGTCTTACAGAACATCATACCGCTGACATGACTGTCTCGGTGAACAGTGTCTTACAGAATATCATACCACTGACATGACTGACATGACTGCCTCAGTGACCAGTGTCTTACAGAAACGCATACCACTGACATGACTGTCTCAGTGACCAGTGTCTTACAGAATATCATACCACTGATATGACTGATATGACTGCCTCAGTGACCAGTGTCTTACAGAACAGCATACCACTGACATGACTGTCTCACTGACCAGTGTCTTACAGAACAGCATACCACTGACATGACTGTCTCACTGACCAGTGTCTTACAGAACAGCATACCACTGACATGACTGTCTCACTGACCAGTGTCTTACAGAACAGCATACCACGGACATGACTGTCTCAGTGACCAGTGTCTTACAGAACATCATACCACTGCCATGACTGTCTCAGTGACCAGTGTCTTACAGAACTTCATACCACTGACATGACTGACATGACTGTCTCAGTGACCAGTGTCTTACAGAACATCATACCACTGACATGACTGTCTCAGTGACCAGTCTCTTACAGAACATCTTACCACTGACATGACTGTCTCAGTGACCAGTGTCTTACAGAACATCATACCACTGACATGACTGACATGACTGTCTCAGTGACCAGTGTCTTACAGAACATTATACCACTGACATGACTGTCTCGATGACCAGTGTTTTACAGAACATCATACCACGGACATGACGGACATGACTGTCTCCGTGACCAGTTTCTTACAAAACAGCATACCACTGACATGACTGTCTCAGTGACCAGTGTCTTACAGAACATCATACCACTGACATGGCTGTCTCAATGACCAGTGTCTTACAGAACAGCATACCACTGACATGACTGTCTCAGTGACCAGTGTCTTACAGAACAGCATACCACTGACATGACTGATATGACTGTCTCAGTGACCAGTGTCTTACAGAACAGCATACCACTGACATGACTGTCTCAGTGACCAGTGTCTTACAGAACAGCATATCACTGACATGACTGTCTCAGTGACCAGTGTCTTACAGAACATCATACCACTGACATGGCTGTCTCAGTGACCAGTGTCTTACAGAACAGCATACCACTGACATGACTGTCTCAGTGACCAGTGTCTTACAGAACAGCATACCACTGACATGACTGACATGACTGTCTCAGTGACCAGTGTCTTACAGAACAGCATACCACTGACATGACTGTCTCAGTGACCAGTGTCTTACAGAATATCATACCACTGACATGACTGACATGACTGTCTCAGTGACTAGTGTCTTACAGAATATCATACCACTGATATGACTGATATGACTGCCTCAGTGACCAGTGTCTTACAGAACAGCATACCACTGACATGGCTGTCTCAGTGACCAGTGTCTTACAGAATATCATACCACTGACATGACTCTCTCAGTGACCAGTGTCTTACAGAACAGCATACCACTGACATGGCTGTCTCAGTGACCAGTGTCTTACAGAACAGCATACCACTGACATGACTGTCTCAGTGACCAGTGTCTTACAGAACAGCATACCACTGACATGACTCTCTCAGTGACCAGTGTCTTACAGAACAGCATACCACTGACATGACTGTCTCAGTGACCAGTGTCTTACAGAACATCATACCACTGACATGACTGACATGACTGCCTCAGTGACCAGTGTCTTACAGAACAGCATACCACTGACATGACTGTCTCAGTGACCAGTGTCTTACAGAACATCATAACACTGACATGACTGTCTCAGTGACCAGTGTCTTACAGAATATCATACCACTGACATGACTGACATGACTGTCTCAGTGACCAGTGTCTTACAGAATATCATACCACTGACATGACTGATATGACTGCCTCAGTGACCAGTGTCTTACAGAACAGCATACCACTGACACGACTGTCTCAGTGACCAGTGTCTTACAGAACATCATACCACTGACATGGCTCTCAGTGACCAGTGTCTTACAGAACAGCATACCACTGACATGACTGTCTCACTGACCAGTGTCTTACAGAACAGCATACCACTGACATGACTGTCTCACTGACCAGTGTCTTACAGAACAGCATACCACGGACATGACTGTCTCACTGACCAGTGTCTTACAGAACATCATACCACTGCCATGACTGTCTCAGTGACCAGTGTCTTACAGAACTTCATACCACTGACATGACTGACATGACTGCCTCAGTGACCAGTGTCTTACAGAACAGCATACCACTGACATGACTGTCTCAGTGACCAGTGTCTTACAGAACATCATACCGCTGACATGACTGTCTCATTGACCAGTGTCTTACAGAATATCATACCACTGACATGACTGATATGACTGCCTCAGTGACCAGTGTCTTACAGAACAGCATACCACTGACATGGCTGTCTCAGTGACCAGTGTCTTACAGAACAGCATACCACTGACATGACTGTCTCACTGACCAGTGTCTTACAGAACAGCATACCACTGACATGACTGTCTCACTGACCAGTGTCTTACAGAACAGCATACCACGGACATGACTGTCTCAGTGACCAGTGTCTTACAGAACATCATATCACTGCCATGACTGTCTCAGTGACCAGTGTCTTACAGAACTTCATACCACTGACATGACTGACATGACTGTCTCAGTGACCAGTGTCTTACAGAACATCATACCACTGACATGACTGTCTCAGTGACCAGTGTCTTACATAACATCTTACCACTGACATGACTGTCTCAGTGACCAGTGTCTTACAGAACATCATACCACTGACATGACTGACATGACTGTCTCAGTGACCAGTGTCTTACAGAACATCATACCACTGACATGACTGGCATGACTGTCTCAGTGACCAGTGTCTTACAGAACATCATACCACTGACACGACTGTCTCGATGACCAGTGTTTTACAGAACATCATACCACGGACATGACGGACATGACTGTCTCCGTGACCAGTGTCTTACAAAACAGCATACCACTGACATGACTGTCTCAGTGACCAGTGTCTTACAGAACATCATACCACTGACATGGCTGTCTCAGTGACCAGTGTCTTACAGAACAGCATACCACTGACATGACTGACATGACTGTCTCAGTGACCAGTGTCTTACAGAATATCATACCACTGACATGACTGTCTCAGTGACCAGTGTCTTACAGAACAGCATACCACTGACATGACTGACATGACTGTCTCAGTGACCAGTGTCTTACAGAACAGCATACCACTGACATGACTGTCTCAGTGACCAGTGTCTTACAGAATATCATACCACTGACATGACTGACATGACTGTCTCAGTGACTAGTGTCTTACAGAATATCATACCACTGATATGACTGGTATGACTGCCTCAGTGACCAGTGTCTTACAGAACAGCATACCACTGACATGGCTGTCTCAGTGACCAGTGTCTTACAGAACAGCATACCACTGACATGACTGTCTCAGTGACCAGTGTCTTACAGAACAGCATACCACTGACATGACTCTCTCAGTGACCAGTGTCTTACAGAACAGCATACCACTGACATGACTGTCTCAGTGACCAGTGTCTTACAGAACATCATACCACTGACATGACTGTCTCAGTGACCAGTGTCTTACAGAACATCATACCGCTGACATGACTGTCTCGGTGAACAGTGTCTTACAGAATATCATACCACTGACATGACTGACATGACTGCCTCAGTGACCAGTGTCTTACAGAAACGCATACCACTGACATGACTGTCTCAGTGACCAGTGTCTTACAGAATATCATACCACTGACATGACTGATATGACTGCCTCAGTGACCAGTGTCTTACAGAACAGCATACCACTGACATGACTGTCTCACTGACCAGTGTCTTACAGAACAGCATACCACTGACATGACTGTCTCACTGACCAGTGTCTTACAGAACAGCATACCACGGACATGACTGTCTCAGTGACCAGTGTCTTACAGAACATCATACCACTGCCATGACTGTCTCAGTGACCAGTGTCTTACAGAACTTCATACCACTGACATGACTGACATGACTGTCTCAGTGACCAGTGTCTTACAGAACATCATACCACTGACATGACTGTCTCAGTGACCAGTCTCTTACAGAACATCTTACCACTGACATGACTGTCTCAGTGACCAGTGTCTTACAGAACATCATACCACTGACATGACTGACATGACTGTCTCAGTGACCAGTGTCTTACAGAACATCATACCACTGACATGACTGACATGACTGTCTCAGTGACCAGTGTCTTACAGAACATCATACCACTGACACGACTGTCCCGATGACCAGTGTTTTACAGAACATCATACCACGGACATGACGGACATGACTGTCTCCGTGACCAGTGTCTTACAAAACAGCATACCACTGACATGACTGTCTCAGTGACCAGTGTCTTACAGAACATCATACCACTGACATGGCTGTCTCAATGACCAGTGTCTTACAGAACAGCATACCACTGACATGACTGTCTCAGTGACCAGTGTCTTACAGAACAGCATACCACTGACATGACTGATATGACTGTCTCAGTGACCAGTGTCTTACAGAACAGCATACCACTGACATGACTGTCTCAGTGACCAGTGTCTTACAGAACAGCATATCACTGACATGACTGTCTCAGTGACCAGTGCCTTACAGAACATCATACCACTGACATGGCTGTCTCAGTGACCAGTGTCTTACAGAACAGCATACCACTGACATGACTGTCTCAGTGACCAGTGTCTTACAGAACAGCATACCACTGACATGACTGACATGACTGTCTCAGTGACCAGTGTCTTACAGAACAGCATACCACTGACATGACTGTCTCAGTGACCAGTGTCTTACAGAATATCATACCACTGACATGACTGACATGACTGTCTCAGTGACTAGTGTCTTACAGAATATCATACCACTGATATGACTGATATGACTGCCTCAGTGACCAGTGTCTTACAGAACAGCATACCACTGACATGGCTGTCTCAGTGACCAGTGTCTTACAGAACAGCATACCACTGACATGACTGTCTCAGTGACCAGTGTCTTACAGAACAGCATACCACTGACATGACTCTCTCAGTGACCAGTGTCTTACAGAACAGCATACCACTGACATGGCTGTCTCAGTGACCAGTGTCTTACAGAACAGCATACCACTGACATGACTGTCTCAGTGACCAGTGTCTTACAGAACAGCATACCACTGACATGACTCTCTCAGTGACCAGTGTCTTACAGAACAGCATACCACTGACATGACTCTCTCAGTGACCAGTGTCTTACAGAACATCATACCACTGACATGACTGTCTCAGTGACCAGTGTCTTACAGAACATCATACCGCTGACATGACTGTCTCGGTGAACAGTGTCTTACAGAATATCATACCACTGACATGACTGACATGACTGCCTCAGTGACCAGTGTCTTACAGAAACGCATACCACTGACATGACTGTCTCAGTGACCAGTGTCTTACAGAATATCATACCACTGACATGACTGATATGACTGCCTCAGTGACCAGTGTCTTACAGAACAGCATACCACTGACATGACTGTCTCACTGACCAGTGTCTTACAGAACAGCATACCACTGACATGACTGTCTCACTGACCAGTGTCTTACAGAACAGCATACCACTGACATGACTGTCTCACTGACCAGTGTCTTACAGAACAGCATACCACGGACATGACTGTCTCAGTGACCAGTGTCTTACAGAACATCATACCACTGCCATGACTGTCTCAGTGACCAGTGTCTTACAGAACTTCATACCACTGACATGACTGACATGACTGTCTCAGTGACCAGTGTCTTACAGAACATCATACCACTGACATGACTGTCTCAGTGACCAGTCTCTTACAGAACATCTTACCACTGACATGACTGTCTCAGTGACCAGTGTCTTACAGAACATCATACCACTGACATGACTGACATGACTGTCTCAGTGACCAGTGTCTTACAGAACATTATACCACTGACATGACTGTCTCGATGACCAGTGTTTTACAGAACATCATACCACGGACATGACGGACATGACTGTCTCCGTGACCAGTTTCTTACAAAACAGCATACCACTGACATGACTGTCTCAGTGACCAGTGTCTTACAGAACATCATACCACTGACATGGCTGTCTCAATGACCAGTGTCTTACAGAACAGCATACCACTGACATGACTGTCTCAGTGACCAGTGTCTTACAGAACAGCATACCACTGACATGACTGATATGACTGTCTCAGTGACCAGTGTCTTACAGAACAGCATACCACTGACATGACTGTCTCAGTGACCAGTGTCTTACAGAACAGCATATCACTGACATGACTGTCTCAGTGACCAGTGTCTTACAGAACATCATACCACTGACATGGCTGTCTCAGTGACCAGTGTCTTACAGAACAGCATACCACTGACATGACTGTCTCAGTGACCAGTGTCTTACAGAACAGCATACCACTGACATGACTGACATGACTGTCTCAGTGACCAGTGTCTTACAGAACAGCATACCACTGACATGACTGTCTCAGTGACCAGTGTCTTACAGA
The DNA here is from genome assembly GCF_029448725.1 of Salvelinus fontinalis. NCBI lineage: Eukaryota > Metazoa > Chordata > Actinopteri > Salmoniformes > Salmonidae > Salvelinus > Salvelinus fontinalis. Next base: position 31,708,436 of record NC_074686.1, read on the forward strand.
ATATCATACCACTGACATGACTGACATGACTGTCTCAGTGACTAGTGTCTTACAGAATATCATACCACTGATATGACTGATATGACTGCCTCAGTGACCAGTGTCTTACAGAACAGCATACCACTGACATGGCTGTCTCAGTGACCAGTGTCTTACAGAATATCATACCACTGACATGACTCTCTCAGTGACCAGTGTCTTACAGAACAGCATACCACTGACATGGCTGTCTCAGTGACCAGTGTCTTACAGAACAGCATACCACTGACATGACTGTCTCAGTGACCAGTGTCTTACAGAACAGCATACCACTGACATGACTCTCTCAGTGACCAGTGTCTTACAGAACAGCATACCACTGACATGACTGTCTCAGTGACCAGTGTCTTACAGAACATCATACCACTGACATGACTGACATGACTGCCTCAGTGACCAGTGTCTTACAGAACAGCATACCACTGACATGACTGTCTCAGTGACCAGTGTCTTACAGAACATCATAACACTGACATGACTGTCTCAGTGACCAGTGTCTTACAGAATATCATACCACTGACATGACTGACATGACTGTCTCAGTGACCAGTGTCTTACAGAATATCATACCACTGACATGACTGATATGACTGCCTCAGTGACCAGTGTCTTACAGAACAGCATACCACTGACACGACTGTCTCAGTGACCAGTGTCTTACAGAACATCATACCACTGACATGGCTCTCAGTGACCAGTGTCTTACAGAACAGCATACCACTGACATGACTGTCTCACTGACCAGTGTCTTACAGAACAGCATACCACTGACATGACTGTCTCACTGACCAGTGTCTTACAGAACAGCATACCACGGACATGACTGTCTCACTGACCAGTGTCTTACAGAACATCATACCACTGCCATGACTGTCTCAGTGACCAGTGTCTTACAGAACTTCATACCACTGACATGACTGACATGACTGCCTCAGTGACCAGTGTCTTACAGAACAGCATACCACTGACATGACTGTCTCAGTGACCAGTGTCTTACAGAACATCATACCGCTGACATGACTGTCTCATTGACCAGTGTCTTACAGAATATCATACCACTGACATGACTGATATGACTGCCTCAGTGACCAGTGTCTTACAGAACAGCATACCACTGACATGGCTGTCTCAGTGACCAGTGTCTTACAGAACAGCATACCACTGACATGACTGTCTCACTGACCAGTGTCTTACAGAACAGCATACCACTGACATGACTGTCTCACTGACCAGTGTCTTACAGAACAGCATACCACGGACATGACTGTCTCAGTGACCAGTGTCTTACAGAACATCATACCACTGCCATGACTGTCTCAGTGACCAGTGTCTTAAAGAACTTCATACCACTGACATGACTGACATGACTGTCTCAGTGACCAGTGTCTTACAGAACATCATACCACTGACATGACTGTCTCAGTGACCAGTGTCTTACATAACATCTTACCACTGACATGACTGTCTCAGTGACCAGTGTCTTACAGAACATCATACCACTGACATGACTGACATGACTGTCTCAGTGACCAGTGTCTTACAGAACATCATACCACTGACATGACTGGCATGACTGTCTCAGTGACCAGTGTCTTACAGAACATCATACCACTGACACGACTGTCTCGATGACCAGTGTTTTACAGAACATCATACCACGGACATGACGGACATGACTGTCTCCGTGACCAGTGTCTTACAAAACAGCATACCACTGACATGACTGTCTCAGTGACCAGTGTCTTACAGAACATCATACCACTGACATGGCTGTCTCAGTGACCAGTGTCTTACAGAACAGCATACCACTGACATGACTGTCTCAGTGACCAGTGTCTTACAGAACAGCATACCACTGACATGACTGACATGACTGTCTCAGTGACCAGTGTCTTACAGAACAGCATACCACTGACATGACTGTCTCAGTGACCAGTGTCTTACAGAATATCATACCACTGACATGACTGACATGACTGTCTCAGTGACTAGTGTCTTACAGAATATCATACCACTGATATGACTGGTATGACTGCCTCAGTGACCAGTGTCTTACAGAACAGCATACCACTGACATGGCTGTCTCAGTGACCAGTGTCTTACAGAACAGCATACCACTGACATGACTGTCTCAGTGACCAGTGTCTTACAGAACAGCATACCACTGACATGACTCTCTCAGTGACCAGTGTCTTACAGAACAGCATACCACTGACATGACTGTCTCAGTGACCAGTGTCTTACAGAACTTCATACCACTGACATGACTGACATGACTGCCTCAGTGACCAGTGTCTTACAGAACAGCATACCACTGACATGACTGTCTCAGTGACCAGTGTCTTACAGAACATCATACCGCTGACATGACTGTCTCATTGACCAGTGTCTTACAGAATATCATACCACTGACATGACTGATATGACTGCCTCAGTGACCAGTGTCTTACAGAACAGCATACCACTGACATGGCTGTCTCAGTGACCAGTGTCTTACAGAACAGCATACCACTGACATGACTGTCTCACTGACCAGTGTCTTACAGAACAGCATACCACTGACATGACTGTCTCACTGACCAGTGTCTTACAGAACAGCATACCACGGACATGACTGTCTCAGTGACCAGTGTCTTACAGAACATCATACCACTGCCATGACTGTCTCAGTGACCAGTGTCTTACAGAACTTCATACCACTGACATGACTGACATGACTGTCTCAGTGACCAGTGTCTTACAGAACATCATACCACTGACATGACTGTCTCAGTGACCAGTGTCTTACATAACATCTTACCACTGACATGACTGTCTCAGTGACCAGTGTCTTACAGAACATCATACCACTGACATGACTGACATGACTGTCTCAGTGACCAGTGTCTTACAGAACATCATACCACTGACATGACTGGCATGACTGTCTCAGTGACCAGTGTCTTACAGAACATCATACCACTGACACGACTGTCTCGATGACCAGTGTTTTACAGAACATCATACCACGGACATGACGGACATGACTGTCTCCGTGACCAGTGTCTTACAAAACAGCATACCACTGACATGACTGTCTCAGTGACCAGTGTCTTACAGAACATCATACCACTGACATGGCTGTCTCAGTGACCAGTGTCTTACAGAACAGCATACCACTGACATGACTGTCTCAGTGACCAGTGTCTTACAGAACAGCATACCACTGACATGACTGACATGACTGTCTCAGTGACCAGTGTCTTACAGAACAGCATACCACTGACATGACTGTCTCAGTGACCAGTGTCTTACAGAATATCATACCACTGACATGACTGACATGACTGTCTCAGTGACTAGTGTCTTACAGAATATCATACCACTGATATGACTGGTATGACTGCCTCAGTGACCAGTGTCTTACAGAACAGCATACCACTGACATGGCTGTCTCAGTGACCAGTGTCTTACAGAACAGCATACCACTGACATGACTGTCTCAGTGACCAGTGTCTTACAGAACAGCATACCACTGACATGACTCTCTCAGTGACCAGTGTCTTACAGAACAGCATACCACTGACATGACTGTCTCAGTGACCAGTGTCTTACAGAACATCATACCACTGACATGACTGTCTCAGTGACCAGTGTCTTACAGAACATCATACCGCTGACATGACTGTCTCGGTGAACAGTGTCTTACAGAATATCATACCACTGACATGACTGACATGACTGCCTCAGTGACCAGTGTCTTACAGAAACGCATACCACTGACATGACTGTCTCAGTGACCAGTGTCTTACAGAATATCATACCACTGACATGACTGATATGACTGCCTCAGTGACCAGTGTCTTACAGAACAGCATACCACTGACATGACTGTCTCACTGACCAGTGTCTTACAGAACAGCATACCACTGACATGACTGTCTCACTGACCAGTGTCTTACAGAACAGCATACCACTGACATGACTGTCTCACTGACCAGTGTCTTACAGAACAGCATACCACGGACATGACTGTCTCAGTGACCAGTGTCTTACAGAACATCATACCACTGCCATGACTGTCTCAGTGACCAGTGTCTTACAGAACTTCATACCACTGACATGACTGACATGACTGTCTCAGTGACCAGTGTCTTACAGAACATCATACCACTGACATGACTGTCTCAGTGACCAGTCTCTTACAGAACATCTTACCACTGACATGACTGTCTCAGTGACCAGTGTCTTACAGAACATCATACCACTGACATGACTGACATGACTGTCTCAGTGACCAGTGTCTTACAGAACATCATACCACTGACATGACTGACATGACTGTCTCAGTGACCAGTGTCTTACAGAACATCATACCACTGACACGACTGTCTCGATGACCAGTGTTTTACAGAACATCATACCACGGACATGACGGACATGACTGTCTCCGTGACCAGTGTCTTACAAAACAGCATACCACTGACATGACTGTCTCAGTGACCAGTGTCTTACAGAACATCATACCACTGACATGGCTGTCTCAATGACCAGTGTCTTACAGAACAGCATACCACTGACATGACTGATATGACTGTCTCAGTGACCAGTGTCTTACAGAACAGCATACCACAGACATGACTGTCTCAGTGACCAGTGTCTTACAGAACAGCATACCACTGACATGACTCTCTCAGTGACCAGTGTCTTACAGAACAGCATACCACTGACATGACTGTCTCAGTGACCAGTGTCTTACAGAACATCATACCACTGACATGATTGACATGACTGCCTCAGTGACCAGTGTCTTACAGAACAGCATACCACTGACATGACTGTCTCAGTGACCAGTGTCTTACAGAACATCATACCACTGACATGACTGTCTCAGTGACCAGTGTCTTACAGAATATCATACCACTGACATGACTGACATGACTGTCTCAGTGACCAGTGTCTTACAGAATATCATACCACTGACATGAGTGATATGACTGCCTCAGTGACCAGTGTCTTACAGAACAGCATACCACTGACATGACTGTCTCAGTGACCAGTGTCTTACAGAACATCATACCACTGACATGGCTGTCTCAGTGACCAGTGTCTTACAGAACAGCATACCACTGACATGACTGTCTCACTGACCAGTGTCTTACAGAACAGCATACCACTGACATGACTGTCTCACTGACCAGTGTCTTACAGAACAGCATACCACGGACATGACTGTCTCACTGACCAGTGTCTTACAGAACATCATACCACTGCCATGACTGTCTTAGTGACCAGTGTCTTACAGAACTTCATACCACTGACATGACTGACATGACTGCCTCAGTGACCAGTGTCTTACAGAACAGCATACCACTGACATGACTGTCTCAGTGACCAGTGTCTTACAGAACATCATACCGCTGACATGACTGTCTCATTGACCAGTGTCTTACAGAATATCATACCACTGACATGACTGATATGACTGCCTCAGTGACCAGTGTCTTACAGAACAGCATACCACTGACATGGCTGTCTCAGTGACCAGTGTCTTACAGAACAGCATACCACTGACATGACTGTCTCACTGACCAGTGTCTTACAGAACAGCATACCACTGACATGACTGTCTCACTGACCAGTGTCTTACAGAACAGCATACCACTGACATGACTGTCTCACTGACCAGTGTCTTACAGAACAGCATACCACGGACATGACTGTCTCAGTGACCAGTGTCTTACAGAACATCATACCACTGCCATGACTGTCTCAGTGACCAGTGTCTTACAGAACTTCATACCACTGACATGACTGACATGACTGTCTCAGTGACCAGTGTCTTACAGAACATCATACCACTGACATGACTGTCTCAGTGACCAGTGTCTTACAGAACATCTTACCACTGACATGACTGTCTCAGTGACCAGTGTCTTACAGAACATCATACCACTGACATGACTGACATGACTGTCTCAGTGACCAGTGTCTTACAGAACATCATACCACTGACATGACTGACATGACTGTCTCAGTGACCAGTGTCTTACAGAACATCATACCACTGACACGACTGTCTCGATGACCAGTGTTTTACAGAACATCATACCACGGACATGACGGACATGACTGTCTCCGTGACCAGTGTCTTACAAAACAGCATACCACTGACATGACTGTCTCAGTGACCAGTGTCTTACAGAACATCATACCACTGACATGGCTGTCTCAGTGACCAGTGTCTTACAGAACAGCATACCACTGACATGACTGTCTCAGTGACCAGTGTCTTACAGAACAGCATACCACTGACATGACTGACATGACTGTCTCAGTGACCAGTGTCTTACAGAACAGCATACCACTGACATGACTGTCTCAGTGACCAGTGTCTTACAGAATATCATACCACTGACATGACTGACATGACTGTCTCAGTGACCAGTGTCTTACAGAATATCATACCACTGATATGACTGATATGACTGCCTCAGTGACCAGTGTCTTACAGAACAGCATACCACTGACATGGCTGTCTCAGTGACCAGTGTCTTACAGAACAGCATACCACTGACATGACTGTCTCAGTGACCAGTGTCTTACAGAACAGCATACCACTGACATGACTCTCTCAGTGACCAGTGTCTTACAGAACAGCATACCACTGACATGACTGTCTCAGTGACCAGTGTCTTACAGAACATCATACCACTGACATGACTGTCTCGATGACCAGTGTCTTACAGAACATCATACCGCTGACATGACTGTCTCGGTGAACAGTGTCTTACAGAATATCATACCACTGACATGACTGACATGACTGCCTCAGTGACCAGTGTCTTACAGAAACGCATACCACTGACATGACTGTCTCACTGACCAATGTCTTACAGAACAGCATACCACTGACATGACTGTCTCACTGACCAGTGTCTTACAGAACAGCATACCACTGACATGACTGTCTCACTGACCAGTGTCTTACAGAACAGCATACCACGGACATGACTGTCTCAGTGACCAGTGTCTTACAGAACATCATACCACTGACATGACTGTCTCAGTGACCAGTGTCTTACAGAACATCATACCGCTGACATGACTGTCTCGGTGAACAGTGTCTTACAGAATATCATACCACTGACATGACTGACATGACTGCCTCAGTGACCAGTGTCTTACAGAAACGCATACCACTGACATGACTGTCTCAGTGACCAGTGTCTTACAGAATATCATACCACTGACATGACTGATATGACTGCCTCAGTGACCAGTGTCTTACAGAACAGCATACCACTGACATGACTGTCTCAGTGACCAGTGTCTTACAGAACAGCATACCACTGACATGACTGTCTCACTGACCAGTGTCTTACAGAACAGCATACCACTGACATGACTGTCTCACTGACCAGTGTCTTACAGAACAGCATACCACGGACATGACTGTCTCAGTGACCAGTGTCTTACAGAACATCATACCACTGCCATGACTGTCTCAGTGACCAGTGTCTTACAGAACTTCATACCACTGACATGACTGACATGACTGTCTCAGTGACCAGTGTCTTACAGAACATCATACCACTGACATGACTGTCTCAGTGACCAGTCTCTTACAGAACATCTTACCACTGACATGACTGTCTCAGTGACCAGTGTCTTACAGAACATCATACCACTGACATGACTGACATGACTGTCTCAGTGACCAGTGTCTTACAGAACATCATACCACTGACATGACTGACATGACTGTCTCAGTGACCAGTGTCTTACAGAACATCATACCACTGACACGACTGTCTCGATGACCAGTGTTTTACAGAACATCATACCACGGACATGACGGACATGACTGTCTCCGTGACCAGTGTCTTACAAAACAGCATACCACTGACATGACTGTCTCAGTGACCAGTGTCTTACAGAACATCATACCACTGACATGGCTGTCTCAATGACCAGTGTCTTACAGAACAGCATACCACTGACATGACTGTCTCAGTGACCAGTGTCTTACAGAACAGCATACCACTGACATGACTGATATGACTGTCTCAGTGACCAGTGTCTTACAGAACAGCATACCACTGACATGACTGTCTCAGTGACCAGTGTCTTACAGAACAGCATATCACTGACATGACTGTCTCAGTGACCAGTGTCTTACAGAACATCATACCACTGACATGGCTGTCTCAGTGACCAGTGTCTTACAGAACAGCATACCACTGACATGACTGTCTCAGTGACCAGTGTCTTACAGAACAGCATACCACTGACATGACTGACATGACTGTCTCAGTGACCAGTGTCTTACAGAACAGCATACCACTGACATGACTGTCTCAGTGACCAGTGTCTTACAGAATATCATACCACTGACATGACTGACATGACTGTCTCAGTGACTAGTGTCTTACAGAATATCATACCACTGATATGACTGATATGACTGCCTCAGTGACCAGTGTCTTACAGAACAGCATACCACTGACATGGCTGTCTCAGTGACCAGTGTCTTACAGAACAGCATACCACTGACATGACTGTCTCAGTGACCAGTGTCTTACAGAACAGCATACCACTGACATGACTCTCTCAGTGACCAGTGTCTTACAGAACAGCATACCACTGACATGGCTGTCTCAGTGACCAGTGTCTTACAGAACAGCATACCACTGACATGACTGTCTCAGTGACCAGTGTCTTACAGAACAGCATACCACTGACATGACTCTCTCAGTGACCAGTGTCTTACAGAACAGCATACCACTGACATGACTGTCTCAGTGACCAGTGTCTTACAGAACATCATACCACTGACATGACTGTCTCAGTGACCAGTGTCTTACAGAATATCATACCACTGACATGACTGACATGACTGTCTCAGTGACCAGTGTCTTACAGAATATCATACCCCTGACATGACTGATATGACTGTCTCAGTGACCAGTGTCTTACAGAACAGCATACCACTGACATGACTGTCTCAGTGACCAGTGTCTTACAGAACATCATACCACTGACATGACTGTCTCAGTGACCAGTGTCTTACAGAATATCATACCACTGACATGACTGACATGACTGTCTCAGTGACCAGTGTCTTACAGAATATCATACCACTGACATGACTGATATGACTGTCTCAGTGACCAGTGTCTTACAGAACAGCATACCACTGACATGACTGTCTCAGTGACCAGTGTCTTACAGAACATCATACCACTGACATGGCTGTCTCAGTGACCAGTGTCTTACAGAACAGCATACCACTGACATGACTGTCTCACTGACCAGTGTCTTACAGAACAGCATACCACTGACATGACTGTCTCACTGACCAGTGTCTTACAGAACAGCATACCACGGACATGACTGTCTCACTGACCAGTGTCTTACAGAACATCATACCACTGCCATGACTGTCTCAGTGACCAGTGTCTTACAGAACTTCATACCACTGACATGACTGACATGACTGCCTCAGTGACCAGTGTCTTACAGAACAGCATACCACTGACATGACTGTCTCAGTGACCAGTGTCTTACAGAACATCATACCGCTGACATGACTGTCTCATTGACCAGTGTCTTACAGAATATCATACCACTGACATGACTGATATGACTGCCTCAGTGACCAGTGTCTTACAGAACAGCATACCACTGACATGGCTGTCTCAGTGACCAGTGTCTTACAGAACAGCATACCACTGACATGACTGTCTCACTGACCAGTGTCTTACAGAACAGCATACCACTGACATGACTGTCTCACTGACCAGTGTCTTACAGAACAGCATACCACTGACATGACTGTCTCACTGACCAGTGTCTTACAGAACAGCATACCACGGACATGACTGTCTCAGTGACCAGTGTCTTACAGAACATCATACCACTGCCATGACTGTCTCAGTGACCAGTGTCTTACAGAACTTCATACCACTGACATGACTGACATGACTGTCTCAGTGACCAATGTCTTACAGAAGATCATACCACTGACATGACTGTCTCAGTGACCAGTGTCTTACAGAACATCTTACCACTGACATGACTGTCTCAGTGACCAGTGTCTTACAGAACATCATACCACTGACATGACTGACATGACTGTCTCAGTGACCAGTGTCTTACAGAACATCATACCACTGACATGACTGACATGACTGTCTCAGTGACCAGTGTCTTACAGAACATCATACCACTGACACGACTGTCTCGATGACCAGTGTTTTACAGAACATCATACCACGGACATGACGGACATGACTGTCTCCGTGACCAGTGTCTTACAAAACAGCATACCACTGACATGACTGTCTCAGTGACCAGTGTCTTACAGAACATCATACCACTGACATGGCTGTCTCAGTGACCAGTGTCTTACAGAACAGCATACCACTGACATGACTGTCTCAGTGACCAGTGTCTTACAGAACAGCATACCACTGACATGACTGACATGACTGTCTCAGTGACCAGTGTCTTACAGAACAGCATACCACTGACATGACTGTCTCAGTGACCAGTGTCTTACAGAATATCATACCACTGACATGACTGACATGACTGTCTCAGTGACCAGTGTCTTACAGAATATCATACCACTGATATGACTGATATGACTGCCTCAGTGACCAGTGTCTTACAGAACAGCATACCACTGACATGGCTGTCTCAGTGACCAGTGTCTTACAGAACAGCATACCACTGACATGACTGTCTCAGTGACCAGTGTCTTACAGAACAGCATACCACTGACATGACTCTCTCAGTGACCAGTGTCTTACAGAACAGCATACCACTGACATGACTGTCTCAGTGACCAGTGTCTTACAGAACATCATACCACTGACATGACTGTCTCAGTGACCAGTGTCTTACAGAACATCATACCGCTGACATGACTGTCTCGGTGAACAGTGTCTTACAGAATATCATACCACTGACATGACTGACATGACTGCCTCAGTGACCAGTGTCTTACAGAAACGCATACCACTGACATGACTGTCTCAGTGACCAGTGTCTTACAGAATATCATACCACTGACATGACTGATATGACTGCCTCAGTGACCAGTGTCTTACAGAACAGCATACCACTGACATGATTGTCTCACTGACCAATGTCTTACAGAACAGCATACCACTGACATGACTGTCTCACTGACCAGTGTCTTACAGAACAGCATACCACTGACATGACTGTCTCACTGACCAGTGTCTCACAGAACAGCATACCACGGACATGACTGTCTCAGTGACCAGTGTCTTACAGAACATCATACCACTGCCATGACTGTCTCAGTGACCAGTGTCTTACAGAACTTCATACCACTGACATGACTGACATGACTGTCTCAGTGACCAGTGTCTTACAGAACATCATACCACTGACATGACTGTCTCAGTGACCAGTGTCTTACAGAACATCTTACCACTGACATGACTGTCTCAGTGACCAGTGTCTTACAGAACATCATACCACTGACATGACTGACATGACTGTCTCAGTGACCAGTGTCTTACAGAACATCATACCACTGACATGACTGACATGACTGTCTCAGTGACCAGTGTCTTACAGAACATCATACCACTGACACGACTGTCTCGATGACCAGTGTTTTACAGAACATCATACCACGGACATGACGGACATGACTGTCTCCGTGACCAGTGTCTTACAAAACAGCATACCACTGACATGACTGTCTCAGTGACCAGTGTCTTACAGAACATCATACCACTGACATGGCTGTCTCAATGACCAGTGTCTTACAGAACAGCATACCACTGACATGACTGTCTCAGTGACCAGTGTCTTACAGAACAGCATACCACTGACATGACTGACATGACTGTCTCAGTGACCAGTGTCTTACAGAACAGCATACCACTGACATGACTGTCTCAGTGACCAGTGTCTTACAGAATAGCATACCACTGACATGACTGACATGACTGTCTCAGTGACCAGTGTCTTACAGAATATCATACCACTGATATGACTGATATGACTGCCTCAGTGACCAGTGTCTTACAGAACAGCATACCACTGACATGGCTGTCTCAGTGTCCAGTGTCTTACAGAACAGCATACCACTGACATGACTGTCTCAGTGACCAGTGTCTTACAGAACAGCATACCACTGACATGACTCTCTCAGTGACCAGTGTCTTACAGAACAGCATACCACTGACATGACTGTCTCAGTGACCAGTGTCTTACAGAACATCATACCACTGACATGACTGTCTCAGTAACCAGTGTCTTACAGAACATCACACCGCTGACATGACTGTCTCGGTGACCAGTGTCTTACAGAATATCATACCACTGACATGACTGACATGACTGCCTCAGTGACCAGTGTCTTACAGAACAGCATACCACTGACATGACTGTCTCAGTGACCAGTGTCTTACAGAACATCATACCACTGACATGACTGTCTCAGTGACCAGTGTCTTACAGAATATCATACCACTGACATGACTGACATGACTGTCTCAGTGACCAGTGTCTTACAGAATATCATACCACTGACATGACTGATATGACTGCCTCAGTGACCAGTGTCTTACAGAACAGCATACCACTGACATGACTGTCTCAGTGACCAGTGTCTTACAGAACATCATACCACTGACATGGCTGTCTCAGTGACCAGTGTCTTACAGAACAGCATACCACTGACATGACTGTCTCACTGACCAGTGTCTTACAGAACAGAATACCACGGACATGACTGTCTCACTGACCAGTGTCTTACAGAACATCATACCACTGCCATGACTGTCTCAGTGACCAGTGTCTTACAGAACTTCATACCACTGACATGACTGACATGACTGTCTCAGTGACCAGTGTCTTACAGAACATCATTCCACTGACATGACTGTCTCAGTGACCAGTGTCTTACAGAACAGCATACCACTGACATGACTGTCTCACTGACCAGTGTCTTACAGAACAGCATACCACTGACATGACTGTCTCACTGACCAGTGTCTTACAGAACAGCATACCACGGACATGACTGTCTCACTGACCAGTGTCTTACAGAACATCATACCACTGACACGACTGTCTCAGTGACCAGTGTCTTACAGAACATCATACCACTGACATGACTGTCTCAGTGACCAGTGTCTTACAGAATATCATACCACTGACATGACTGACATGACTGTCTCAGTGACCAGTGTCTTACAGAATATCATACCACTGATATGACTGATATGACTGCCTCAGTGACCAGTGTCTTACAGAACAGCATACCACTGACATGGCTGTCTCAGTGACCAGTGTCTTACAGAACAGCATACCACTGACATGACTGTCTCAGTGACCAGTGTCTTACAGAACAGCATACCACTGACATGACTCTCTCAGTGACCAGTGTCTTACAGAACAGCATACCACTGACATGACTGTCTCAGTGACCAGTGTCTTACAGAACATCATACCACTGACATGACTGTCTCAGTGACCAGTGTCTTACAGAACATCATACCGCTGACATGACTGTCTCGGTGACCAGTGTCTTACAGAATATCATACCACTGACATGACTGACATGACTGCCTCAGTGACCAGTGTCTTACAGAACAGCATACCACTGACATGACTGTCTCAGTGACCAGTGTCTTACAGAACATCATACCACTGACATGACTGTCTCAGTGACCAGTGTCTTACAGAATATCATACCACTGACATGACTGACATGACTGTCTCAGTGACCAGTGTCTTACAGAATATCATACCACTGACATGACTGATATGACTGCCTCAGTGACCAGTGTCTTACAGAACAGCATACCACTGACATGACTGTCTCAGTGACCAGTGTCTTACAGAACATCATACCACTGACATGGCTGTCTCAGTGACCAGTGTCTTACAGAACAGCATACCACTGACATGACTGTCTCACTGACCAGTGTCTTACAGAACAGCATACCACTGACATGACTGTCTCACTGACCAGTGTCTTACAGAACAGCATACCACGGACATGACTGTCTCACTGACCAGTGTCTTACAGAACATCATACCACTGCCATGACTGTCTCAGTGACCAGTGTCTTACAGAACTTCATACCACTGACATGACTGACATGACTGTCTCAGTGACCAGTGTCTTACAGAACATCATACCACTGACATGACTGTCTCAGTGACCAGTGTCTTACAGAACAGCATACCACTGACATGGCTGTCTCAGTGACCAGTGTCTTACAGAACAGAATACCACGGACATGACTGTCTCACTGACCAGTGTCTTACAGAACATCATTCCACTGCCATGACTGTCTCAGTGACCAGTGTCTTACAGAACTTCATACCACTGACATGACTGACATGACTGTCTCAGTGACCAGTGTCTTACAGAACATCATTCCACTGACATGACTGTCTCAGTGACCAGTGTCTTACAGAACAGCATACCACTGACATGACTGTCTCACTGACCAGTGTCTTACAGAACAGCATACCACTGACATGACTGTCTCACTGACCAGTGTCTTACAGAACAGCATACCACGGACATGACTGTCTCACTGACCAGTGTCTTACAGAACATCATACCACTGACACGACTGTCTCAGTGACCAGTGTCTTACAGAACATCATACCACTGACATGACTGTCTCAGTGACCAGTGTCTTACAGAATATCATACCACTGACATGACTGACATGACTGTCTCAGTGACCAGTGTCTTACAGAATATCATACCACTGATATGACTGATATGACTGCCTCAGTGACCAGTGTCTTACAGAACAGCATACCACTGACATGGCTGTCTCAGTGACCAGTGTCTTACAGAACAGCATACCACTGACATGACTGTCTCAGTGACCAGTGTCTTACAGAACAGCATACCACTGACATGACTCTCTCAGTGACCAGTGTCTTACAGAACAGCATACCACTGACATGACTGTCTCAGTGACCAGTGTCTTACAGAACATCATACCACTGACATGACTGTCTCAGTGACCAGTGTCTTACAGAACATCATACCGCTGACATGACTGTCTCGGTGACCAGTGTCTTACAGAACATCATACCACTGACATGACTGATATGACTGCCTCAGTGACCAGTGTCTTACAGAACAGCATACCACTGACATGACTGTCTCAGTGACCAGTGTCTTACAGAACATCATACCACTGACATGGCTGTCTCAGTGACCAGTGTCTTACAGAACAGCATACCACTGACATGACTGTCTCACTGACCAGTGTCTTACAGAACAGCATACCACTGACATGACTGTCTCACTGACCAGTGTCTTACAGAACAGCATACCACGGACATGACTGTCTCACTGACCAGTGTCTTACAGAACATCATACCACTGCCATGACTGTCTCAGTGACCAGTGTCTTACAGAACTTCATACCACTGACATGACTGACATGACTGTCTCAGTGACCAGTGTCTTACAGAACATCATACCACTGACATGACTGTCTCAGTGACCAGTGTCTTACAGAACAGCATACCACTGACATGGCTGTCTCAGTGACCAGTGTCTTACAGAACAGAATACCACGGACATGACTGTCTCACTGACCAGTGTCTTACAGAACATCATACCACTGCCATGACTGTCTCAGTGACCAGTGTCTTACAGAACTTCATACCACTGACATGACTGACATGACTGTCTCAGTGACCAGTGTCTTACAGAACATCATTCCACTGACATGACTGTCTCAGTGACCAGTGTCTTACAGAACAGCATACCACTGACATGACTGTCTCACTGACCAGTGTCTTACAGAACAGCATACCACTGACATGACTGTCTCACTGACCAGTGTCTTACAGAACAGCATACCACGGACATGACTGTCTCACTGACCAGTGTCTTACAGAACATCATACCACTGACACGACTGTCTCAGTGACCAGTGTCTTACAGAACATCATACCACTGACATGACTGTCTCAGTGACCAGTGTCTTACAGAATATCATACCACTGACATGACTGACATGACTGTCTCAGTGACCAGTGTCTTACAGAATATCATACCACTGATATGACTGATATGACTGCCTCAGTGACCAGTGTCTTACAGAACAGCATACCACTGACATGGCTGTCTCAGTGACCAGTGTCTTACAGAACAGCATACCACTGACATGACTGTCTCAGTGACCAGTGTCTTACAGAACAGCATACCACTGACATGACTCTCTCAGTGACCAGTGTCTTACAGAACAGCATACCACTGACATGACTGTCTCAGTGACCAGTGTCTTACAGAACATCATACCACTGACATGACTGTCTCAGTGACCAGTGTCTTACAGAACATCATACCGCTGACATGACTGTCTCGGTGACCAGTGTCTTACAGAACATCATACCACTGACATGACTGATATGACTGCCTCAGTGACCAGTGTCTTACAGAACAGCATACCACTGACATGACTGTCTCAGTGACCAGTGTCTTACAGAACATCATACCACTGACATGGCTGTCTCAGTGACCAGTGTCTTACAGAACAGCATACCACTGACATGACTGTCTCACTGACCAGTGTCTTACAGAACAGCATACCACTGACATGACTGTCTCACTGACCAGTGTCTTACAGAACAGCATACCACGGACATGACTGTCTCACTGACCAGTGTCTTACAGAACATCATACCACTGCCATGACTGTCTCAGTGACCAGTGTCTTACAGAACTTCATACCACTGACATGACTGACATGACTGTCTCAGTGACCAGTGTCTTACAGAACATCATACCACTGACATGACTGTCTCAGTGACCAGTGTCTTACAGAACAGCATACCACTGACATGGCTGTCTCAGTGACCAGTGTCTTACAGAACAGAATACCACGGACATGACTGTCTCACTGACCAGTGTCTTACAGAACATCATACCACTGCCATGACTGTCTCAGTGACCAGTGTCTTACAGAACTTCATACCACTGACATGACTGACATGACTGTCTCAGTGACCAGTGTCTTACAGAACATCATTCCACTGACATGACTGTCTCAGTGACCAGTGTCTTACAGAACAGCATACCACTGACATGACTGTCTCACTGACCAGTGTCTTACAGAACAGCATACCACTGACATGACTGTCTCACTGACCAGTGTCTTACAGAACAGCATACCACGGACATGACTGTCTCACTGACCAGTGTCTTACAGAACATCATACCACTGACACGACTGTCTCAGTGACCAGTGTCTTACAGAACATCATACCACTGACATGACTGTCTCAGTGACCAGTGTCTTACAGAATATCATACCACTGACATGACTGACATGACTGTCTCAGTGACCAGTGTCTTACAGAATATCATACCACTGATATGACTGATATGACTGCCTCAGTGACCAGTGTCTTACAGAACAGCATACCACTGACATGGCTGTCTCAGTGACCAGTGTCTTACAGAACAGCATACCACTGACATGACTGTCTCAGTGACCAGTGTCTTACAGAACAGCATACCACTGACATGACTCTCTCAGTGACCAGTGTCTTACAGAACAGCATACCACTGACATGACTGTCTCAGTGACCAGTGTCTTACAGAACATCATACCACTGACATGACTGTCTCAGTGACCAGTGTCTTACAGAACATCATACCGCTGACATGACTGTCTCGGTGACCAGTGTCTTACAGAATATCATACCACTGACATGACTGACATGACTGCCTCACTGACCAGTGTCTTACAGAACATCATACCACTGCCATGACTGTCTCAGTGACCAGTGTCTTACAGAACTTCATACCACTGACATGACTGACATGACTGTCTCAGTGACCAGTGTCTTACAGAACATCATACCACTGACATGACTGTCTCAGTGACCAGTGTCTTACAGAACAGCATACCACTGACATGGCTGTCTCAGTGACCAGTGTCTTACAGAACAGCATACCACTGACATGACTGTCTCAGTGACCAGTGTCTTACAGAACAGCATACCACTGACATGACTCTCTCAGTGACCAGTGTCTTACAGAACAGCATACCACTGACATGACTGTCTCAGTGACCAGTGTCTTACAGAACATCATACCACTGACATGACTGTCTCAGTGACCAGTGTCTTACAGAATATCATACCACTGACATGACTGACATGACTGTCTCAGTGACCAGTGTCTTACAGAATATCATACCACTGACATGACTGATATGACTGCCTCAGTGACCAGTGTCTTACAGAACAGCATACCACTGACATGACTGACATGACTGTCTCAGTGACCAGTGTCTTACAGAATATCATACCACTGACATGACTGATATGACTGCCTCAGTGACCAGTGTCTTACAGAATATCATACCACTGACATGACTGACATGACTGTCTCAGTGACCAGTGTCTTACAGAATATCATACCACTGACATGACTGACATGACTGTCTCAGTGACCAGTGTCTTACAGAACATCATACCACTGACACGACTGTCTCAGTGACCAGTGTCTTACAGAACAGCATACCACTGACATGACTGTCTCACTGACCAGTGTCTTACAGAACAGCATACCACTGACATGACTGTCTCACTGACCAGTGTCTTACAGAACAGCATACCACGGACATGACTGTCTCACTGACCAGTGTCTTACCGAACATCATACCACTGACATGACTGTCTCAGTGATCAGTGTCTTACAGAACATCATACCACTGACATGACTGTCTCAGTGACCAGTGTCTTACAGAATATCATACCACTGACATGACTGACATGACTGTCTCAGTGACCAGTGTCTTACAGAACAGCATACCACTGACATGACTGTCTCAGTGACCAGTGTCTTACAGAACATCATACCACTGACATGACTGTCTCAGTGACCAGTGTCTTACAGAATATCATACCACTGACATGACTGACATGACTGTCTCAGTGACCAGTGTCTTACAGAATATCATACCACTGACATGACTGATATGACTGCCTCAGTGACCAGTGTCTTACAGAACAGCATACCACTGACATGACTGTCTCAGTGACCAGTGTCTTACAGAACAGCATACCACTGACATGACTGTCTCACTGACCAGTGTCTTACAGAACAGCATACCACTGACATGACTGTCTCAGTGACCAGTGTCTTACAGAACTTCATACCACTGACATGACTGACATGACTGTCTCAGTGACCAGTGTCTTACAGAACATCATACCACTGACATGACTGTCTCAGTGACCAGTGTCTTACAGAACATCTTACCACTGACATGACTGTCTCAGTGACCAGTGTCTTACAGAACAGCATACCACTGACATGACTGTCTCAGTGACCAGTGTCTTACAGAACATCATACCACTGAAATGACGGACATGACTGTCTCCGTGACCAGTGTCTTACAGAACATCATCCTACCACTGACATGACTGTCTCAGTGACCAGTGTCTTACAGAATATCATACCACTGACATGACTGACATGACTGTCTCAGTGACCAGTGTCTTACAGAACATCATACCACTGACATGACTGTCTCAGTGACCAGTGTCTTACAGAGCATCATACCACTGACATGGCTGTCTGTAATGATTAACAATGTGTCTACGACAGATTACAATTTCAATGCAGACTGATGTTTGACATAGAATATGTGTGTTTGTGGGTGCACGCGCACCCCGTGTATGTACGGTAGTGTGTGTGTGTGTGTGTAGTTGTTTGCATATACTGTATGTGGCGTGTGTTTGTATGGACACACCTGCATGTGTGTGTACTAACCAAACATCCTTCCCCCAGGCGTACAACCTGAATATGTATGGTAGTAAGTACCAGTGGATCATACCAGGCTGGTACCAGGGCAACTGGTGGGAGCAGGCCAACTCCACCAACTGCACCACCAGGAAGTTGCTGACTGCTATGGAGGGATACATCGCTGTGGACTTTGAACCCCTCAGCGCCAAACAGGTCAAGGGGATCTCTGGAAGGGTGAGTGTTCCTGATAAGCATTTTGATACACAGTATAGTGTGTAACTGTTTTGCACCTGCGGGGTGAGGACTAATTACAAAGTATTACCTCAACTCACACATACTGTATGCTATAGAGATCACATTTGGTTTGCTTTGGAGCATGAGCGACATCAATACAGATTGGATCTAAATTTGTGAGCCAGTTTGCTACGGCAGGAAAATAATCCTGCAGCAACAGGAAATGTGAATTACTATGTGAATTATTATTAATGGACATTGTTGTAGTGGTTGATACATTTTTCGTAAAATCAAGTCTGAAATTTCAAATTGGAAATTACAAACTTCAGAAGGCCTTTTTAAACCTCAAATACACTACAAGTATTTAATTTTCTGGGTGATCAAATTATGATCCTACCGTATATAACCATAATTATTAAAACTATCCCTGCAGCTTCCCAGGTCCTGCATTTAGGACGTTGATGGCTATTGTGGATGAAGTGCTTGTACCTGTTGCTTCTTAGCCAAAGGAGTCATTGTCCTGTATAGTGGGTAGAAGAAAAGCATTCTATCTAAGGATGTGTCCCAATGCCACATTATTCCCTATTCCCCCCATAGGGCTCTGGTGAAAAGTAATGCGCTATGTTGAGAATAGAGTGGCATTTGTGAGGCAACCTAAAATCTTATATTGTCCCCTCTCTCTCCCTACATTCAGACACCTAAAGAGTACGAGAGGGAGTACAGTAAAGAGCTGCAGCAGAAGGGGGTGGAGCCCTCGAAGTACCACGGCTTCGCCTACGACGGGATCTGGGTGATAGCTAAGACCCTGACCCGCGTCATGGACTTACTGCAGCACAAGGAGAGGCAGGACATGCACCACAACTTCACCGTGGACGACCGGGAGGTGGGCAGGCTGGTATTGGACGTCATGAACGAAACCAACTTCTATGGTGTCACGGTGAGTCAATAGGCTTTCCCTGATATAAGGAAAAGGGCTAGCATCCTGTCCAGAGGGTATACCTGATCATCAAGTTGCCTCACGTTCACTGAAACAGGAGACAGACTAGTGTCCTGTCCAGAGGGTATACATGATCATCAAGCTATCTCACTGTCACGATCGTCGTCAGGGAAATGACCGGACCAAGGTGCAGCATGCTGAGTGTACATTTATTTTATTGATAAATGCCGCCAACAAAACAAAGAACAAGGAAACGATTGTGAAGCTTACTTCGGCTATAATGCCACTAACCAAGACAACTACCCACAAATACCAAAAGGAAAAAAGGCTGCCTAAGTATGATTCCCAATCAGAGACAACGAATGACAGCTGTCCCTGATTGAGAACCATACCCGGCCAAAACATAGAAACAAAGAACATAGAGTTTCCCACCCGAGTCACACCCTGACCAACCAAACATAGAGAATAAAATTATCTCTACGGTCAGGGCGTGACACTCACGTTACAGAAACATGAGATAGACTAGTGTCCTGTCCAGAGGGTATACCTGATCATCAAGCTGCCTTACGTTACAGAAACAGGAGATAGACTAGTGTCCTGTCCAGAGGGTATACCTGATCATCAAGGTGCCTCACGTTACAGAAACAGGAGATAGACTAGTGTCCTGTCCAGAGGGTATACATGATCATCAAGCTGCCTCACGTTACAGAAACAGGAGATAGACTAGTGTCCTGTCCAGAGGGTATACATGATCATCAAGCTGCCTCACGTTACAGAAACAGAAACTAGACTCCTGCTATACTGTATATGGGCCATTCTGGCTGGAACAAGGCGTGCTTTGACATGAGCAAGAGTAATTGTGATTCGTCAGGGAACATTATCAATATTATAACGAATAACAACAATATACAGAAGACAGTTTTTTAAATCAAAAGTCAAGCTTTGTCATGACTGTGAGTATGTGTCTACTTTTCTATTCTATATTGACTCTCTACAGTATATATTTAATACATCATTCTTTCTACAATAAAACAGTTACATCAGGTGCCAAGTTGTGTTTATCTGAAGGAGGCTTAGACCTTCAGAAGCAAGCCTTCAGTATTGAGGTCAGCCGTGTTATAGAGGGCCCAGCGTGAAACAACCTCTACAGTAACCAGGACTATGGAGTCCAACCTGGCCAGACCTTTCAGCAACAGCCGGGCCCTCCCCACTCCCACTGTGCCCCATCCTGATTCAATGACACGCTAACACAAACAAATGTGTACACACACACACCGTCATGTTTTCAAGCACACACAGAGTGATGTACGCATATGCACATGTGCACACATAGACACACACAAACATGCGTACACACACACACACACACACACACACACACACACACACACACACACACACACACACACACACACCTGATTCAACTCTGGAGATATGCTAGGCCAGGCTCCAGCCACATTAATGTATATGAATACAGTAAAGAACTGTCAAAGGGGCACTTAAAGCAGACCTTTTTAATTATAGTTCATTTTAGAGACCATTACCAACCTAATACAGAATATTGGTGGTTGGCTGTCCCTATTGGTGGTTGGCTGTCCCTATTGGTGGTTGGGCTGTTCCTTTTGGTGTTTAGGGCTGTCACTATGACAATCCCAGTGTTCTTATTGGCTATGCTTGTTACAAGCAACTTGCTTTTCACAACATGCAACCAAGCGCTACTGTGAGCACGCCACTTAACATGGAATTGTGACGAGACATTTCCTCAGGCCCAAACCACATTAAAGGCCATTTCATCATGATTAGTGGCTCTAAACCAAGAACATTATGGAGAAATGAGGCCTCCATCACACCACGGATCAGTCTGACTAGCAAAAACTTATCGAAGACAATTAGAGAGAGAAGACTTGTGTGTGTGTGTGTGTGTGTGTGTGTGTGTGCGTGTGTGTGTGTGTGTGTGTGTGTGTGTGTGTGTGTGTGTGTGTGTGTGTGTGTGTGTGTGTGTGTGTGTGTGTGTGTGTGTGTGTGTGTGTGTGTGTGTGTGTAGGATATGGCTGCTGGCTGAGAATGTGAAGAGATGGACAGAGATCAGAGAGGGAGGAGGGGATGAGGAAGAAGAGTGGTGTGGTAGATAGAGGAATAGAGAGAGGAGAAACAGAGAGAGGGAAGAAAGGAATAGAGATGCAGAAAGAAAGAGTGAGAGCAAGAGGAAAGCGAAAGAGAGAACAGGAAACAGCAAGGGAGAAAGAGGAATAGTGAAGGAGAGATAGAGAGGTAGAGAAGAGGTAGAGAGGGAAAGAGGGAGAGATGGTGTCGTAACCAGTATTGAGAGTGGAGAAAAGGTTGAACTCCCTTGGGGCATTACAGTACACCATACTCTCTCTCCCCTCAGTTCCCTCAGTCTCTCTGGGGTGAAGTGGGCTGCCAGTGGGTCTGTCTCTGGAGGCTACTGGAGGACAGTGGCAGGGAGGGAGACATGGATAGTCCAGATAGCCTCATCTCCCCAGGGTCCTTCTGTCAGGGTGGCTGCCTGAGCTGTGTGTGTGTGTGTGTGTGTGTGTGTGTGTGTGTGTGTGTGTGTGTGTGTGTGTGTGTGTGTGTGTGTGTGTGTGTGTGTGTGTGTGTGTGTGTGTGTGTGTGTGTGTGTGTGTGTGTGTGTGTGTGTGTGTGTGTATGTGTTTGTGCCTGTGTTTGTGCCTGTGTTTGTGCCTGTGTGTGTGTGTGCGTTTGTGCCTGTGTGTGTGTGTGTCTCCAAGGGGATAACATAAAGCAGCACTATTACCATCTATTCAGAAAGCAACACAGAAAGCAACACTATTGCATAATATGATTTACAATTGTGTTCATTTGAGCAGAAAAACCCCAGTAATGGTATTGAAAAATGATTTATCACATTTGCTCCAGGTCTATAGGAAATATTTTTCAAATGCTCTATTTAGGAGAATGCTCTGCAGTAATTTATAATTAATTTCAGTTATGATTTATTACTTATTATTTTGTATTCAGGATGTTTGATCCATCTGATAACTAACTGTACATGACATGAGACGATAAAAAGCTTGATGCGGTTTATACATTCTGAACAGTCTGCACAGAACCAGCCATGCATTACAGTAATAACAGAGATATAATGTCTGTTCCAAATGGAAGACTATTACCTATGTAGTGAACTACTTTTGACTAGAGCACCGCACTATGTAGGGAATAGGCTGCCATTTTAGACATACACATAACCTGTTAGGATAATTAACCCACTTACTGTGCCTTTATAGAGCATCAGAGTATAGGTGTGTATTTCTATTAGAGAAGGAGAATCATGGGGAACACACACACACACACACACACACACACACACACACACACACACACACACACACACACACCATACACACACACCACACCACACACACACACACACACACACACACACACACACACACACACACACACACACACACACACACACACACACACACACACACACACACACACGCCACACACACACACCATACACACACACACACACACACCATACACACACACACACACACACACACACACCATATACACACACACACCACACACACACACACACACCATACACACACACACACACCATACACACATACCACACACACACACGCCATACACACACACACACACACACACACACACACACACACACACACACACACACACACCATACACACACACCACACCATACACACACACACACACACACACACACACACACACACACACACACACACACACACACACACACACACACACACACACACACGCCACACACACACACACCATACACACACACACACACACACACCATACACACACACACACACACACACCACACACACACCATATACACACACACACCACACACACACACACACACACACACACACACACACACACACACACACACACACACACACACCATACACACACACCACACCACACACACACACACACACACACACACACACACACACACACACACACACACACACACACACACACACACACACACACACCATACACACACACACACACACGCCACACACACACACACCATACACACACACACACACACACACCATACACACACACACACACACACACACACCATATACACACACACACCACACACACACACACACCATACACACACACACACACCATACACACATACCACACACACACACGCCATACACACACACACACACACACACACACACACACACACACACACACCACACCATACACACACACACACACAGAACAGAAACACACCATACACACACACACACACACACACACACACACACACACACACACACACACGCCACACACACACACACCATACACACACACACACACACACACCATACACACACACACACACACACACACACACACACACACACACACACACCACACACACACCATATACACACACACACCACACACACACACACACCATACACACACACACACACCATACACACATACCACACACACACACGCCATACACACACACACCCCCACACACCCCCCCCCACACACACACACACACACACACACACACACACACACACACACACACACACACACACACACACACACACACACACACACACACACACACACACACCACACACACACACACCACCCCATCATGGCTCTGCGTTTCCACACACACACCACACCCCATCGTGGCTCTGCGTTTCCACACACATCACCCGTGTACTAGACCCGCTGCCTAAACATCCCCAGTGTGAGCCACAACACGTGACACTAACACACCAGTCAGTCTAATGTGCTCTCTGGGTGCCGCCTGCTATTGATCTAGTCTAGTGGCAGAACAATAGAGGAAGTGAAACATTAGCTCAGAGAAGCCTCCAGGGCTTGGCCGGGGCTGTTAGCAGCACTGTGAACATGTACAGTGGAATTCATCCTCTTCATGTATGGCCTGGAGGGGAGAGGAGACAGAGGAGATAGTGGAGACAGAAGAGACAGAGGAGATAGTGGAGACAGAGGAGACAGAGGAGACAGTGGAGACAGAGGAGATAGTGGAGACAGAGGAGATAGTGGAGACAGAGGAGACAGAGGAGATAGTGGAGACAGAGGAGATAGTGGAGACAGAGGAGACAGAGGAGACAGTGGAGATAGTGGAGATAGTGGAGACAGAGGAGACAGAGGAGATAGTGGAGACAGAGGAGACAGAGGAGACAGAGGAGACAGAGGAGACAGGGGAGACAAAGGAGACAGAGGAGATAGTGGAGACAGAGGAGACAAAGGAGACAGGGGAGACAAAGGAGACAGAGGAGATAGTGGAGACAGAGGAGACAAAGGAGACAGGGGAGACAAAGGAGACAGGGCTCTTGTCTATCCAGACAGTATGTGCGTCTCAAAAGGCACCCTATTCCCTATGTAGTGCAATATACTTTCTACCAGGACCCGTAGGCCAGTGTATTGGTCTTAGTGCCTCCTGTCTAATAGATGGTGACACAGCCTGAGGGCAGATAGTCCTTACATGTGGACACAGAGAGGTGTGTGTGTGTGTGTGTGTGTGTGTGTGTGTGTGTGTGTGTGTGTGTGTGTGTGTGTGTGTGTGTGTGTGTGTGTGTGCGTGCGTGCGTGCGTGCGTGCGTGCGTGCGTGCGTGCGTGCGTGCGTGCGTGCGTGCGTGTGTGTGTGTGTCAGGCTGCTGCTTTCTGTCTCGAGACCTCCAGGGAACTCCCTCTTTTCACACCTGCAACCCACAACCAGAGACTCTCTCTGGGGCAAACTTCCCGCTTTCTTCCCTTCCTCCCTTTTCTCACCTCCAGAAACAAAGTAGCAAAGTGATACCACCATCTCACCTCCTCAAACACAGTTATACCGCCCTCATCAACAAGGGCAGGCTGGGTCTGTGAATCCCAGAGAGGGCTGTTAGTCTGGGTCAACTCACTCTGGCTCCCTCCCTGCTCCAGCTGAACCAAAGCTCCAGGAGCCGGAGAACAATGTAAGAGGGAGATTTTGTTTCTTCTTTTGTGTATCTGCCATTAGTGAGATATGAATATCAAGGCCCTCCAGATTAGAAATACAACATCCGGTATTGATTGTGCATACTGATATTTTTAGACATATTTATTTTATTTTTGGGGTTATTTTTTTTACCCTTTATTTAGACAGGGAATTAATCAGTGGACACAGGCAGTTGGAAGTAACAGACAAAAGGGTTGGATCAGGGATTGAACCCTGGTCTCTGGTGGAGAGAGGAGCCAGGAGCATTGACACTAGACCACAGGCTCTGCAAACATTTCACACATATTTCTACACTTTTTACAGTTTCTTAAGTGCACTACATAACCACACACTTACGTAACCAGGGGCCAATGTCTCAGGCTCAGGAATGTCAGCGATCGCTCAATATGACTTCCGGCAGCAAAACACGGTGAACCTCCTGGCAACAGTCATGCAGCCTGAGCCCCACAGCGGGGAAAGATTGAGAACTACAACAAACTCTCTCTCGGCACGGCTTCTCACAGTCACATGCTTAACAGGACCATGGGCTGAATGTATCAAAGGTTGTATAGTAGGAGTGCTGATTTAGGATCAGTTTTGCATTTTAGATCACAATTAATAAGATTAAATGGACCTGATCCTAGATAAGCTCTCCTACATACTCCTGCAGAAAGACACAATTACACCGTCTTATTAAACACAATTGATGACACGTACAAAGTTCTTCCGTTACAGAGTTACAGCATCTGACCTTGAGTACTTATGCAGTGCCTTGCAAAAGTATTCACCCCCTTGGCATTTTTCCTATTTTGTTGCATTACAACCTGTAATTACAATTGATTTTTATTTGGATTTCATGCATAGTCCAAATTGGTGAAGTGAAATGAAAAAAATAACTTGTTTCAAAAAATTCTAAATATATATATTTTTTAAAGTGGTGCATGCATATGTATTTACCCCCTTTGCTATGAAGCCCCTAAATAAGATCTGGTGCAACTAATTACCTTCAGAAGTCACGTAATTAGTTAAATAAAGTCCACCTGTGTGCAATCTAAGTGTCACATGATCTGTCACATGATCTCAGTATATATACACCTGTTCTGAAAGGCCCCAGAGTCTGCAACACCACTAAGCAAGGGGCACCACCAAGCAAGCGGCACCATGAAGATCAAGGTGCTCTTCAAACAGGCCTGGGACAAAGTTGTGGAGAAGTACAGATCAGGGTTGGGTTATAATAAAATATCAGAAACTTTGAACATTTCATGGAGCACCATTAAATCCATTATTAAAAAATGGAAAGAATATGGCACCACAACAACCCTGCCAAGAGAGGGCCATCCACCAAAACTCAAGGCAAGGAGGGCATTAATCAGAGAGGCAACAAAGTGACCAAAGATATCCCTGAAGGAGCTGCAAAGCTCCACCGCGGAGATTGGAGTATCTGTCCATAGGACCATTTTAAGCCGTACACTCCACAGAGTTGGGCTTTACGGAAGAGTGGGCAGAAAAAAGCCATTGCTTAAAGAAAAAATAAGCAAACACGTTTGGTGTTCGCCAAAAGGCATATGGGAGACTCCCCAAACATCTGGAAGAAGGTACTCTGGTTAGATGAGACTAAAATTGAGCTTTTTGGCCATCAAGGAAAACGCTATGTCTGGCGCAAACCCAACACCTCTCGTCACCCCGAGAACACCATCCCCACAGTGAAGCGTGGTGGCAGCATCATGCTGTGCATATGTTTTTCATCGGCAGGGACTGGGAAACTGGTCAGAATTAAAGGAATCCTGGATGGCGCTAAATACAGGGAAATTCTTGAGGGAAACCTGTTTCAGTCTTCAAGAGATTTGATACTGGGAGGTTCACCTTCCAGCAGGACAATGACCCTAAGCATACTGCTAAAGCAACACCCGAGTGGTTTAAGGGGAAACATTTAAATGTCTTGGAATGCCCTAGTGAAAGCCCAGACCTCAATCCAATTGAGAATCTGTGGTATGATTTAAAGATTGCTGTACACCAGCGGAACCCATCCAACTTGAAGGAGCTGGAGCAGTTTTGCCTTGAAAAATTGGCAAAAATCCCAGTGGCTAGATGTGCCAAGCTTATAGAGACATACCCCAAGAGACTTGCAGCTGTAATTGCTGCAAAAGGTGGCTCTACAAAGTATTGACTTTGGGGGGGTGAATAGTTATGCACGCTCAAGTTTTCAGTTTTTTTGTCTTATTTCTTGTTTGTTTCACAATAAAAAATATTTAGCATCTTCAAAGTGGTAGGCATGTTGTGTAAATCAAATGATACAAACCCCCAAAAAATCAATTTTAATTCCAGGTTGTAAGGAAACAAAATTTGAAAAATACCAAGGAGGGTGAATACATTCGCAAGCCACTGTAAAGAAAAACACTACCGGAGTCTCAGAATAGGATGCAGGAAACACTTATAGAACTTTTCTACTGCAGTTTTATACCGATGCTTGGCCTAAAGACTCTTTTGTTTTAGCTCCATCTCACCACTGTCAGCATATAGCACTGAGGCGAAGGCTGTATTAGCAGCAGTGTCAAGCCTAGCTACAGGTAACTGCCAAAAGAAAGGAAACACCAACATAAAGTGTCTTAATAGAGCATTGGGAAACCACGAGCCGCCAGAACAGCTTCAATGCGCCCTGGGATAGATTCTACAAGTGTCTGGAACTCTATCGGAGGAATGTGACACCGTTCATCCAGAATCTCCCATAAGTGTTCAGTTGGGTTGAAATCTGGTGACTGAGATAGACATCCATTAAACATCCTATGCTCTTTTGAGAACTCTCTTTCAAAGTCACTGAGGTCTTCTAGCCATGCTAGCCAAAATAGTGGGCAACTAGGCATTTTTATACATGACCCGAAGCATGATGGGATGTTAATTGCTTAATTAACTCAGGAACCACACCTGTGTGGAAGCACCTGCTTTCAATGTACTTTGTATCCCTCATTTACTCAAGCGCTTCCTTTATTTTAGCAGTTACCTATAGGTAGCTCTCTCTCTCTGAGCTTACACTTTCAGTCACTTTTTTAAATGCCATACAACAGCAGAAAACTCTCCATCCCACCGCAGTTAGCCTAGCACTGCTGTCTGTGAGGACAGTAGGTTTAGCTAGCTCTCTCTCTCCAAGCTCACACAGACAGACACTCAGTCACATCACAGATGCATACAAACACAGGGTACCAATCAGGGTGCAGAAACCCGCCCAGCGACTGACTTCAAAGCCTCAGCGTCTTTTTGAACTGAAATTGGCTCGTCAATAGGTTTCCTTCCTTCCCATCTCTCTGTCAGCGCTGCTTTAATTAGCTCCATGCTAACTCTCTCTGTCTCTCTCATTCACCTGTTTTTCTGTGGCCGCCAGTAATCCCAGATCCAGTTAAATGTTTAATTAGGGAGTTCTATGGGCAGATGGCTTGATGAATTAATTCCACAGTCTTGATGGATGAGGATGAATAAGGGAGGGAAGGCAATGTGTTAGTTGCCAGACTTTTTTTTGTGTGAAAATATCAGCATATTTTTTATGATTTTATTTGGGCTTGAGTGTTGTTTTTTGGAATATCAATGATGATCCATATGAAGAGTGTCATTCATTTCCACTCGCTTTCACTTAAGGCTGAAATCAAAGACATGTCAAAGTTTTAAAGGTAGATGGCCTGACTAATGATGTCTGTTCAGTAGCCAAAGGTGGTATTCTCACTTAAGACATTACTTTTTAAAAGCCCCTTAAAGAAGATTTGTGATAAGAGTCACATTACGAAATCAGACAGCCCTTTGCTGACCCTCATGGGATTTTAATTTATTTATTTATTTCACCTTTATATAACCAAGTAGGCCAGTTGAGAACAAGTTCTCATTTACAACTGCAACCTGGCCAAGATAAAGCAAAGCAGTGCGACAAAAACAACAACACAGAGTTAAACATAAACAAATGTACAGTCAATAACACAATAGAAAAATCTATGTACAGTGTGTGCAAATGTAGAAGAGTAGGGAGGTAAGGCAATAAATAGGCCATAGAGGCAAAATAATTACAATTCAGCATTAACACTGGAGTGATAGATGTGCAGATGATGATGTGCAAGTAGAGCTACTGGGGTGCAAAAGAGCAAGAGGATAAATAACAATATGGGGATGAGGTAGTAGGCTGTGCTATTTACAGATTGGCTGTGTACAGGTACAGTGATCGGTAATCTGCTTTGACAGCTGATGCTTAAAGTTAGTGAGGGAGATATAAGACTCCAGCTTCAGGGATTTTTGCAATTCGTTCCAATCATTGGCAGCAGAGAACTGAAAGGAAAGGTGTTGGCTTTGGGGATGACCAGTGAAATATACAGGGGATGATCTAAATATCCAAGCGTCTGAAGGTACCACGTTCATCTGTACAAACAATAGTATGCAAGTATAAACACCATGGGACCATGTAGCCGTCATACCGCTCAGGGAGGAGACACGTTCTGTCTCCTAGAGATGAACATACTTTGGTTCGAAAAGTGCAAATCATCCCAGTACAACAGCAAATGACCTTGTGAAGATGTTGGAGGAAACAGGTATAAAAGTATCTATATCCACAGTTAAACGAGTCCTATTTCGACATAACCTGAAAGGCCGCTCAGCAAGGAAGAAGCCACTGCTCCAAAACCACCATAAAAAGCCAGACTACGGTTTGCAACTGGACATGGGGACATAGATCGTACTTTTTGGAGAAATGTCCTCTGGTCTGATGAAAGTTTGGCCATAATGACCATCGTTATGTTTGGGGGAGGCTTGCAAGCCAAAGATCACCATCCCATCCGTGAAGCACGGGGGTGGCAGCATCATGTTGTGGGGGTGCTTTGCTGCAGGAGGGACTGATGCACTTCACAAAATAGATGGCATCGTGAGGTAGAAAACTTTGGTGGATATATTGAAGCAACATCTCAAGACATCAGTCAGGAAGTTAAAGCTTGGTTGCAAAAGTGTCTTCCAAATGGACAATGACTCCAAGCATACTTCCAAAGTTGTGGCAAAATGGCTTATGGACAACAAAGTCAAGGTATTGGAGTGGCCATCACAAAGCCCTGACCTCAATCCCATAGAAAATTTGTGGACAGAACTGAAAAAGCGTGTGCGAGCAATGAGGCCTACTAACTTGACTTAGTTACACCAGCTCTGTCAGGAGGAATGGGCCAAAATTCACCCAACTTATTGTGGGAAGCTTGTGGAAGGCTACCGGAAATGTTTGACCCAAGTTGAACAATTTAAAGGCAATGCTACCAAATACTAACTGACTGTATGTAAACTTCTGACCCACAGGGAATGTAATGAAAGAAATAAAAGCTGAAATAAATTATTCTTGTTACTATTATTCTGACATTTCACATTCTTAAAATAAGACATGGAATTTTAACTATAATTAAATGTCAGGAATTGTGAAAAACTGAGTTTAAATGTATTTGGCTAAGTTGGCTAAGGTGTAACTTCCGACTTCAACTGTACCTGCTTGAGCGGGTGTTACAGCAAAAAATATATTCTTAGGATATGAGCAAATTAATCTGCTGACCAATCATTTTGTTTACTTCGTATGAACAGATCCATTTTTGCAAACTTCTAATCCAAAAAGAAGCCTGGTGCTAGTCCACTAAAATCTGTTAATGTGACAACACCTGGGGCCTCCCGAGTGGCGCAGTGTCCTACAGATCCTGGTTCGATCCCAGGATGTGTCATAGCTGGCCATGACTGGGAGACCAATAAGGCGGCGAACAATTGGCCCAGCGTTGTCGGGTTAGGGGAGAGTTTGGCCGGCCATGTTGTCCTTGTCCCATCGTGCTCTAGAGACTCCTGTGGCTGGCTGGGCGCAATGCACGCTGACATGGACGCCAGGTGTACAGTGTTTCCTCCAATACATTGGTGCGGCTGGCTTCCGGGTTAAGCGAGCATTGTGTCAAGAAGCAGTGTGGCTTGGCGGGGTCGTGTTTCGGGGGATGCACGGATCTCGACCTTCGCCTCTCCTGAGTCCGTACGACAAGACTGTAACTAACAACTGGATATCATGAAATTGGGGGGAAAAAGGGGGTAAAATAAAAATATTAAAAATGTGCCAACACTTAATGGCTCATCAAGAAAATAGTGCATCTAAATTCAAATGAAATCAAGATAATCTCTACTGCTTCCTCTGCTGTAGCCCATCGTTGAAGATGGCCAATAATTCAGATGGTTTAGCTTGTTAGAGTTTAGGCCTGGGCATTAACAAGGGCCAACAATGTTTGGTTTCAGCTTGGTAGCTGATGTGGATCATGTCACATGGACAAGGCAGCATCATATGGACAAGGCAACAAGTGTATTGTATTGAACATGTGATTCCTCATTGAGTCCTTAAGTACTTTAAATGCTTTAAAATGTTCTAAATGTGTTTTCACTCCTTTTCTATCCAGGGCCAAGTCATGTTCAGGAACGGAGAACGGATGGGTACCATCAAATTCACACAGTTTCAAGGTACTGTAAGCACATGTTGTAGGATTGTTGCATTGCTGTGATGTTCTGTTGAATTGCTCTAGTATTGTGACTGGTTTCTGTCTGGCTGATGATGATGTCATAGTAATCCTACTCTGGGGTTACCCAACCAGTGGAGGTTGACTACCAGGGGGCTTCCGGGTGGGATTTTCTACCCAGGGGTGTGATCTGTATTTGGGGGAATCCCCCCGGCTCCCGGCCCAACCCTCCCTCAGCACCAGTATGCCTTTATTAATCCGCTCACCCCTATCTTATCTACCCCACTGCAGAGGTGCCCCCTGTGGCAGCTTAAATCGGGATGTAGGTGTGTTTGTGTGCGTGCATGTGTGTGTGTGTGTGTGTGTGTGTGTGTGTGTGTGTGTGTGTGTGTGTGTGTGTGTGTGTGTGTGTGTGTGTGTGTGTGTGTGTGTGTGTGTGTGTGTGTGTGTGTGTGTGTGTGTGTGTGTGTGTGTGTGTGTGTGTGTGTGTGTGTGTGGAAACACTCGGGGGAGGCGGACCTGTTTGGTTGTGGGAGTGATGGAGTTTTTCAATTGGAAGGCAACTGGCAGTCATGTCATGGATAAGCAAATAAATGTTATCATCAGTGAACTGGAGAGCTCTTGCTCCATAGCGCTGTAAAAATGTCATTATGAGTACCTAGCCTTGGGCAGAACACCCCCCCCCCCCTCCCCGCCACTCCCTCCCACATGACACACACCTGCCTTTCTCCTTTTCTCCCCTCTCTCTCTCTCCTTTTCTCCCCTCTCTCTCTCTCCTTTTCTCCCCCCCTCTCTCTCCTTTTCACCCCTTTCTCTCTCTCTGAATCGCCTCCTAACTCTTCCACATACTCATCTCTTTTCACCTCTCTCTCTCTCCCACCCTCCCTCCATTCATAGCATGACCTTATTATGTCTACCATCCTGCCCTTCCTTCCTTCCTTCCTTCCTTCCTCCCCCTCTCTCTCTCTCTCTCTCTCTCTCTCTCTCTCTCTCTCTCTCTCTCTCTCTCTCTCTCTCTCTCTCTCTCCCTCCCTCTCCCCCTCCCTCCCACCCTGACACAGGAGATGAAGAGAAAGTGAGAGAGAGCCGAGGAGAGGAGAAGTGAAGAGAGAGGAGAGAGAGAGCGAGAGAGAGAGAGAGGAGAGTAGGAGTGGAGAGAGAGAGAGGAGAGAGAGAGCGAGAGAGCGAGAGAGAGAGAGAGGAGAGTAGGAGTGGAGAGAGAGGAGGGATTGCCTTGGCTGAATATTTAACCAGGATCTGATCCTCTCCTCAACCCTGCCATCTGTCCTCATGCAGTGTGGGAACAGCTCACGCATTCCCCTTTTGAAGGATCGGACTATCAGAGCCTGTCTTTCACCCTCAGCCCCGCTCTGTGGTGAAGTTACCCTTAGGTACAGATCTAAGATCAGCTTCCCCTCCCCAATCCTAACCTTAACCATTAGTTGGGGAAATGCAACGCTGACCCAAGATCAGCATCTAGTGGCAACTTCACCCTACATCCCTCCTCAACTCATCAGCCCACAGATTACCTTACATAAAGTCTCCTGGTACGCTGACAAGGACAGCTTTGCATTTTCCTCATTGATGGTTAAGGTTAGGATTGGGAGAAGGGAAGCTGATCCTAGATCTGTATCTAAGACCTAAGAGGAACTTTACCTCAGAGCGCGGCTGAGGGTGCAGTGTAAGAATACCGAATGCATTAATATCC
Organism: Salvelinus fontinalis; assembly: GCF_029448725.1. Taxonomy (NCBI): domain Eukaryota; kingdom Metazoa; phylum Chordata; class Actinopteri; order Salmoniformes; family Salmonidae; genus Salvelinus; species Salvelinus fontinalis. The sequence continues at coordinate 31,743,636 of NC_074686.1, forward strand.
AAACAATTTGTTATGGTTTAGTAAATCAAATCAAATCAAATTGTCTTTGTCACATGCGCCGAATACAACAGATGTAGAACTTACAGTGAAATGCTTAATTACAAGCCCTTAACCAACAAAGCAGTTTTAAGAAAAAATACCCAAAACATATTTTTTCAAAATGTTAAATAATTTCCTTAGCTCTCCGGTACCGCTTGCCATGCGGCAGCAGAGGGAACAGTCTATGACTAGGGTGGCTGGAGTCTTTTGCAAATTTTAGTGCCTTCCTCTGACACCGTCTGGTATAGAGGTCCTGGATGGCAGGACGCTTGGCACCAGTGATGTACTGGGCCGTACGCACTACCCTTTGTAGTGCTTTGCGGTCAGAGGCCAGCAGTTGCCATACCAGGCAGTGATGCAACCAGTCAGGATGCTCTCGAGGGTGCAGCTGTAGAACCTTTTGAGGATCTGAGGACCCATGCCAAATAATTTCAGTCTCCTGAGGAGAAATAGGTTTTGTCGTGCCCTCTTCATAACTGTCTTGGTGTGCTTGGACCATGTTAGTTTGTTGGTGATATGGACACCAAGGAACTTGAAGCTCTCAACCTGCTCCAACACAGCCCCATCAATGAGAATGGGGGAGTGCTCAGTCCTCATTTTCCTGTAGTCCACAATCATCTCCTTCGTCTTGATCAAGTTGAGGGAGAGGTTGTTGTCCTGGCACCACACAGCCAGGTCTCTGACCTCCTCCCTACAGGCTGTTTCGTCGTTGTCGGTGATTGTTGTGTCATCGGAAAACTTAATGATAGTGTTGGAGTCGTGAACAGGGAGTACAGCAGGGGACTGAGCATGCACCCCTGAGGGGCCCCCGTGTTGAGGATCAGCGTGGCAGATGTGTTGTTGTCTACCCTTACCTCCTGGGGGCAGCCCATCAGGAAGTCCAGGATTCAGTTGCAGAGGGAGGTGTTTAGTCCCAGAGTCCTTAGCTTAGTGATGAGCTTTGAGGGCACTCTGGTGTTGAACGCTGAGCTGTAGTCAATGAATAGCATTCTCACATAGGTGTTCCTTTTGTCTAGGTGTGAAAGGGCAGTGTGGACTATAATAGCAATTGCATCATCTGTGGATCTGTTGGGGTGGTATGTAAATTGGAGTGGGTCTAGGGTTTCTGGGATAATGGTGTTGATGTGAGCCATGACCAGCCTTTCAAAGCATTTCATGGCTACAGATTTGAGTTCTACGGGTTGGTAGTCATTTAGGCAGGTGTTCTTGGGCACAGGGACTATGGCGGTCTGCTTGAAACATGTTAGTATTACAGACTCGGTCAGGGACAGGTTGAAAATGTCAGTGAAGACACTTGCCAGTTGGTCAGTGCATGCTCGGAGTACACGTCCTGGTAATCCATCTGGCCCTGCGACCTTGTGAACGTTGACTTGTTTAAAGGTCTAACTCACATCGGCTACGGAGAGCGTGATCACACAGTCGTCCGGGACAGCTGATGCTCTCATGCATGCTTCAGTGTTACTTGTCTCGAAGCGAGCATAGAAGTAATTTAGCTCGTCTGGTAGGCTCGTGTCACTGGGCAGTTTGCGGCTGTGCTTCCCTTTGTAGTCTGTAATAGTTTGCATGCCCTGCCACATTGGACAAGCGTCTGAGCCAGTGTAGAGAGATGTAAAGGTGTTTCCCCCTAAGTTTAAAGCTATATGAAGGTTAATTCATTATTGAATTAAATTCACATTCTGTCATCTCCAGCAATAGAGTGCTGAGATGGTCAGATGACGTAGGTTTGATTGGGACAGCTGTAGAGAATAACCCTGCGTAACATGTCTGCATCCCAAATGGTACCCTATTTCCTATGGGCTTTGATCAATAGTAGTGTACTACATAGGGAACAGGGTGCCATTTGGGATGCAAGCTGGGGTGTGTGCAGCAGATGGCTAAAACATTTAGCATCACTATGGTGACATTGTGCAGAGGGTTCTAAGTTTGCAACCTAGGGCCTCCCGAGAGGTGCAGGGGTCTAAGGCACTGCATCGCAGTACTAGCTGTGCCACTAGAGATCCTGGTTTGAGTCCAGGGTCTGTCGTAGCCGGCCGCGATCGGGAGACCCATGGGGTGGCACACAATTAGGCCAGCGTTGCCTGGGTTAGGGGACGGTTTGGCCGGCAGGGATGTCCTTGTCCCATTGCACACTAGCGACTCCTGTGGTGGGCCGGGTGCAATGCACATTGACACGGTCACCAGGTGTGTACGGCGTTTCCTCTGACACATTGGTGCGGTTTCCGGGTTAAGTGGGCATTGTGTGAAGAAGCAATGCGGCTTGGCTGGTTTGTGTATCGGAGGACGCACGGCTCTCGACCTTTGCCTCTCCTGAGTCTGTACGGGAGTTGCAGTGATGGGACAAGACTGTAACTACCAATTGGATACCATCAAATTGGGGAGAAAAAAAGAGGTAAAAAAAATGAATATATATATATTTTTTAAGTCTTCAACCTAGGTCAGGTAGACAGGGACGGAAGTTACCCTGGGCAGCAGAAACAGTACATCATTAGCCTGGTACCAGATCTGTTTGTGCTGTCTTGCCAACTCCTATGGCCGAACATATCTGTGATCAAGCTAGTGTCTCTGTGTCTGGAACCTCTGGGTTCATCAATCTGAATGTGATTAACAGAAATGTACTGATCCCAGATCTGTTTGTGCTGTAATGCCCGCTCCTATGGTCGTCACGCCAAACAGATATGGGATCAGGCTAGTGTTTAAATCTGTATCTGATTTACAGTAATGAAGGAGGTAATTGAACAAACAGGTGTGAAATGTAATTTCAGAAGTTGGGTGAAGGGTTTGCGCTAACATAGCAGCAACAGCTCAGGGACATAGTAGTCATAATTGCGTAGTGTTTATGTGTATCCGACACAGAACCAACATTTACATGTGTTATCAATCCTCACACTGTAAATCTATATATCTATATATCTATAGAAATGAAAGAGACCAGTGAAGAACAAACACCATTGTAAATACAACCCATATTTATGTTTGTTTATTTTCTCTTTTGTACTTTTTTCACATCGCATTCACAACTATTTTCACATCGTTACAACACTCTATATAGACATAATATGACATTTGAAATGTCTTTATTATTTTGGAACTTCTGTGAGTGTAATGTCTACTGTTAATTTGTATTGTTTATTTCACTTTTGTTTATTATCTACTTCACTTGCTTTGGCAATGTTAACATATGTTTCCCATGCCAATAAAGCCCTTAAATTGAAATTGAATTGATAGAGAGAGAGAGAGAGAGAGAGAGAGAGAGAGAGAGAGAGAGAGAGAGAGAGAGAGAGAGAGAGAGAGTTGAATAGTCTCCCCTCATATCCCTCCTCCCCCTGTGTGCTGAGTGTAACTGTTCACCCATTTTTATGAGAAGGAGAGTGATGGAGCTGCTGTGCGTGACAGGGTCAATACAGAGCCTGTAATACACACATACATTTTTAAACTTAGGCATAGAGCCATGTACCAGCTTTTAAGACGTCTCTTGAAGGAAATGGCTGCTTTAAATAGCACTCAGGAGAGATGTTTGTGTTATGGCTCAGGATATATCACAATTTAGACTCATTTTACTGTATCTGTGAAAATGCCAATGTATTGCGTTACCATTGCCAGCATACTATTGTTTTTATTTATTGTTGCTTTTATTTTTACGATTGGTTTCTTCACTGGAGACTTGTTCTCCGGTAATGTGTGTATAGTTTGTGCGGGGTGTATTCACTAGGAAACAAATGGAAGCAAACGGGCTAAAACGGAGAAGGACTAACCTGAACTTGTCCAAAAAAAAACACAAATTTTCATTGCAAAAAGTTTTCAGTTGCAAAACGTTTCACTACTGTTTGCTACAGAGGGTACAAACGAATACACCCCAGTACGTTACTGTTGCTAGCCATTATGCCAATCTGTATCACAACCATTAACCCAATGCCATTACTCTCTGTTAGCTTGATCTAATCACTTATTTCCACACTTAGCTAAAACACACAAGCTGTAAATGAGAACTCACTCTGCAGTATTCCTCAATCGTTTTGGAATAGATACTGTCTTATTTGAAATGGTACAGTTATTTTGGGTCAGATCTCTGCAGTTTTACAGCGAGAGCTGTCTAGTTGACTGAAAGAGAAAGTTGTCCAAAGTGTTGTCCACATGCTCTCCTAACTGACGTCTTTCCTGTTTGTGTTCCTAACAGAGGGGCAGGAGGTGAAGGTAGGAGAGTACAACGCTATTGCTGATGTCCTGGATCTCATCAACAACACCATGCGGTTCCAAGGTAAGTACACATGAGATTGTACGTGTGTGTGTGTGTGTGTGTGTGTGTGTGTGTGTGTGTGTGTGTGTGTGTGTGTGTGTGTGTGTGTGTGTGTGTGTGTGTGTGTGTGTGTGTGTGTGTGTGTGTGTGTGTGTGTGTGTGAGTGCGTGCGTGCGTGCGTGCGTGCGTGTTTGTGCATGCGTTACGAATGCATTGTGCGTGCGTGTTTGTGCATGCGTGCTTGTACGCTCACACACAGGGCATCCAGTACGCTCCTCTCAATCAATCATTCTATGTTGAATTATTTACCAGCATTTTTATTACACCATGTTTTCTTGTGTTGACAAGAAACCCCTCCCCTCCCTCCCTGTAGTCCCATACAGACACACTCTGGGACAGCTAAAACATTTGTTTCTATGTGTCAAACCACCATAAGAGAGCTCAGTAAGATGAGACATTGAAATCGATTGGCACACTGGCAAAGACACAGAGAGGGTGAATAAAGGAACGAGCAAACATAAGAAACAGCGGTTGCTCACCACGACAACTGATTCTGTATGGAGGTACATTTACACAGCTGATAAGAAAGTAGCCAAATTAAGGCGTTTTCCAATGTTAAGTAGCCGAATGGTGAGGGTTAATTTTGGATCTATCCTTCTCCTGTAGAAGTGTTCAGTACTTTACGTACTGTAGAATCAAAGTCACTGGATAAGTGGACACACTTAAAATCTAAAGAATTCTATGCGGGTTATTGTACATTTCTCAGGCTAAGAACATCCCCACTGGGCACAGACGTCAGTTCCACGTCTAGGTTTGATTTACATTTGATTGAGTTGTCAACTAATATGAATTCACCCCAAAAAATTCACTATGTTATTGGATTTAGGTTAAAAGTTGGGTGGAAAAAATATGAAATTCCCTTACGTTGATGAATTTTTTGCAAATCCAATCACTTTTCCACATCAATCCAACGTCATCATATTAGTTTGAATGTTGCTGAAATGACGTGGAAACAACGTTGATTCAACCAGTTTTTGCCAGTGGGTCTGTGAATGTCCTCGTCTCCGTTCAGGAGGTGATCCTCCAAATCAACTTGTTTTCCCCTTCTTGTGGAGTTGTTTTTCAATGTTAAATACGGGTGAGGGCTCTTTTTGGTCGTCTATCCTTCCCCTGTAGAAGTTATTATTATACTTGGCATACTGAGTTCCTCCTCCTCTTCATTTCAGGGGTGGAGCCTCCTAAGGACCGTACGTTTGTGCGTCTGCAGCGTCGCAACATCAACGTACCCCTCTACAGCATCCTGTCTGTTATCACCATCCTGGGCATGCTCATGGCAGGGGCCTTCCTCTTCTTCAACATCAAGAACCGCAACCATAGGTCAGTGGAAGAGGGAGGGGAATGGGGGGGGGGTGAGGGGGTAGAGCTGTAGCCTAGCTGACACCACTCACGTGGTACACAGCAAGGGAGAGCTGTGACACACTGTTCCAGACAGGAGTCCATTGTAAATACAGTATTCGCGCAGAAATTAGTTGAGCTTTGATTGGTTCTCTCAAACATTGTTTTCTGAGACCTTTCTGAGACGCTGTTTGGATTTGAAAATCCAACAGTTGTGATGGAAGTGGGCGGCGTTCGGAGGCTGTGTGTGGTTGTCTATGTTGGTGTTTGAGTGATAAAGAGACAGAGGAGAACCAATCAAAGTACAGCCCACTTCGTTATCAAAACATTGTGCTGACAACATCAAGGAGCCTTTCCATACTATGGAGTCAGGAAAACTTGGAGTTTGGTGGACTAGTGATATCTAGACTAGTAGAGCTCCGGGGGGAAGTTTCTTCTTGGTACAAATCTAGGATTAGATTCCCCTCCCCCAATCCTAATGTTAAATCGATTCACCAGTATTTTTGTATACTTTTTAGCCAGTAGTTCTGAAAATAGCACTCACTAGCAAAAAGTGGTCCCCAAAAAGTGTGCAGATACTGTATGCGCACCACGTCATTGCTCAGTCTCTCGCTCTGCTGTGTGTGCACCTTGCTAGCTGTCACTCAATTGGCGAGGGGCTGAAGCACATTGGCTAGAACTCAAATTGCTAGGGGGTTGGCCCCCGTGGGGGGTAATATAGGGAAAGTAGCGCATTCACCAAGACAAAAACACATTTGGAACTCAGTTCCCCCAAGTCGCTCCGCTGCTGTTACTGCATTGTACATGCACTGTTATATAAAAACATGCTTCAATGTTAAAATGGTCCTTCTGAGTTTTTTCAATTTTGGAGCTCTGTATTCCTCTCACAATTCCACACCTTGCTGTACATGCTCCTCTCCTCTCCCTACAGACTGATCAAGATGTCCAGTCCCTACATGAACAACCTTATCATCCTGGGTGGAATGCTCTCCTACTCCTCCATCTTCCTCTTCGGCCTGGACGGCGCCTTGGTGTCCGACAAAGAGTTTGAGGCCTTGTGTACTGTGAGTATATAACCTGTACAGCTAGAACCCCATATATGCTGTGCTAATGACGTGTAAGATCCCAGGCTAACACTAGGCTAATACTATATCATTCTCTTCTGTCTTCTCCCCCATCGAAAGGTGTGCGATCCACTCTAACGCTAGCTTGCATTCTCTCTTGATCCCCTTCAAAAGGTGTGCATCCCAGACTAACGCCAGCTATTAGCTATCATTCTTTTCCTACTTCCAAAAGGTGTAAGATCCAGGCTAATGCTAGGCTAGCACACTAGTCTTTTCTTCATCCCTCCAAAAGGTGTAAGATCCAGGCTAATGCTAGGCTAGCACACTAGCTAACATTCTCTTCCTCCCTTCAGAATTACATTTGAACTTTTATTTAACTAGGCAAGTCAGTTAAGAACAAATTCTTATTTACAATGACGGCCTACACCGGCCAAACCCGGACGACGCTGGGCCAATTGTGCGCCGCCCTATTGATTCAAACCAGGGTGTCTGTAGTAACGCCTCTAGTACTGAGATGCAGTCCCTTAGACCGCTGTGTCACTCGGGAGGAACTGGGATGGGACTTCATATAATGGGAGTTGATTGGATCAGTCCCTGGGTCTTTCCTAACATGGAGCACATTAAACTCCTGCTCCCACAGCAAGCGTTTGAACGTGACTATCTTAGCCTCTGGTTTAATTAAACAGGTTTGATTACAGCGATAACTGGTTTGCGTCCCAAATGGCCCCCTATTCCCTATATAGTGCACTGCTTTTGACCAGGACCCACAGAGATAAATAATGTTAGCTAGGCGGGTGGCGCAGCACGTATCAACTGCCATCGAGTGCCTGCCTGCCTGCCCGGCTCACCTCAGCCAAAACAATCCAAAATGGAGGCTGTCACATCAAAGAGGAAGTGCTGAGGAAAAGTATGTGATCTAACCAATCAATATGCACTGTTTTCTTTGTATGGCTGCTGTATTTGTTTTTTGTTATCTCTTTCTCTATCCCTCTCTTGTGGTCTTTTTTGCCCTCTTCCCCCTCCCTCGCCCCATATAAACACCCACACACAGGAACACCAAATTTAAACATTTTGATTTAAAAAAAAGTATATTCCATTTAAAACAAGCAAGGGCAGTATTTTATCTAGTGCGCCATTGCTCCTCAGTGGGAAGGAGAAAGAGAGTGGTCGTAGCCCACAGGAGAGCTGGCTCCACAACAGTGGTAGGCCTAATTACCAACAACGACGAGACAGCCTACAGGGAGGAGGTGAGTGCCTAGGCAGAGTGGAGCCAGGAAAATAACCTCAACGTCAACAAAACGAAGGAGCTGATTGTGGACTACAGGAGACAGCAGAGAGAGCATGCCCCGGTCCACATTGATGGGGCCGCAGTGCAGAGGGTCAAAAGTTCCACTGCCTGCACATCACTGACGACCTGAAATTGTTCCTTCACACAGACAATGTGGTGAAGAAAGGCGCAACAGCACCTCTTCAACCTCAGGAGGCTGAAGAAATGTGGCTTGGCCCCTAAGACACTCATGAACTTTTACAGATGTATCATTGAGAGCATTTTGTCGGGCTGTATCACCACCTGATATGGCAATTGCACAGTGCGCAACCACAAGGCTCTGCAGAGGGTGGTGCGGTCTGCCCAACGCATCACTTGGGGCACACTGCCTGCCGTCCAGGACATCTACAACGCCAAGTGTCACAGGAAGGCCAAGAAGATCATCAAGGACCTCAGCCACCCGAGCCATGGCCTGTTCACCCCGCTATCATCTAGAAGGCGGTATACAGGTGCATCAAAGCTTGGACCGAGAGACTGAAAAACAGATTATATCTCAAAGCCATCAGACAGTAATCTACCATTTTGCTATGGGGTTTCTACTGTGTATTTATATACTGTATGCTCAACATAACTCATAGTAATATTGCTACTACTGTACATTGCATTTTAGTTCATATAAACTCAGCAAAAAAAGAAACGTCCTCTCACTGTCAACTGCTTTTATTTTCAGCAAACTTAACATGTGTAAATATTTGTTTGAACATAACAAGATTCAACAACTGAGACATAAACTGAACAAGTTCCACAGACATGTGACTAGCAGAAATGGAATGTGTCCCTGAACAAAGGGGGGGTCAAAATCAACAGTAACAGTCAGTATCTGGTGTGGCCACCAGCTGCATTAAGTACTGCAGTGCATCTTCTCCTCATGGACTGCACCAGATTTGCCAGTTCTTGCTGTGAGATGTTACCCCAGTCTTCCACCAAGGCACCTACAAGTTCCCGGACATTTCTGTGGGGAATGGCCCTAGCCCTCACCCTCCAACCAACAGGTCCCAGACGTGCTCAATGGGATTGAGATCCGGTGTGTAACGCTCATTCCTTCGACGATAAGCGCAAATCTGACCATCACCCCTGGTGAGACATAACCGCGACTCGTCAGTTAAGAGCACTTTTTGCCAGTCCTGTCTGGTCCAGCGACGGTGGGTTTGTGCCCATAGGCAACGTTGTTGCCGGTGATGTCTGGTGAGGACCTGCCTACAACAGGCCTACAAGCTCTCAGTCCAGCCTTTCTCAGCCTATTGCGGACAGTCTGAGCACTGATGGAGGGATTGTGCGTTCCTGGTGTAACTCGGGCAGTTGTTGTTGCCATCTTGTACCTGTCCTGCAGGTGTGATGTTCGGATGTACCGATCCTGTGCAGGTGTTGTTACACGTATTCTGCCACTGCGAGGACGATCAGCTGTCCGTCCTGTCTCACTGTAGCGCTGTCTCAGGCGTCTCACAGTACGGACATTGCAATTTATTGCCCTGGCCACATCTGCAATCCTCATGTCTCTTTGTAGCATGCCTAAGGCACGTTCACGCAGATGAGCAGGGAGCCTGAGAATCTTTCTTTGGGTGTTTTTCATAGTCAGTAGAAAGGTGAGTTTATATATTAGTAATATATCTACTGCTGTACATATCATTCTCCCACTATAATATATCTACTGCTGTACATATCATTCTCCCACTAAAATATATCTACTGCTGTACATATCATTCTTCCACTATAATATATCTACTGCTGTACATATCATTCTCCCACTAAAATATATCTACTGCTGTACATATCATTCTCCCACTAAAATATATCTACTGCTGTACATATCATTCTCCCACATATCTACTGCTGTACATATCATTCTCCCACTCTAATATATCTACTGCTGTACATATCATTCTCCCACTCTAATATATCTACTGCTGTACATATCACTCTCTCAATCTAATATATCTACCGCTGTACATATCATTCTCCCAGTATAATGTGTCTACTGCTGTACATATCATTCTCTCAGTATAAAATATCTACTGCTGCACATATCACTCTCTCAATCTAATATATCTACCGCTGTACATATTATTCTCTCACTATAATATATCTACTGCTGTACATATCATTCTCCCACTAAAATATATCTACTGCTGTACATATCATTCTCCCACTATAATATATCTACTGCTGTACATATCATTCTCCCACTCTAATACAGATACTGCTGTACATATCATTATCCCAGTTTAATATATATATTGCTGTACATATCGTTCTTAGTATATATTGTGTAAATTCATCCGGTGTATATACAGATTGGATTTGGATTACTGTTCCAGTGTTATTTGTGTTGTTATTTGAAATCGTTCCAACATTTCTTAATTTCTTTCTTTTCATTTGTTGGATTTTGTGTGGATTGTTTTGTACTGCCAGGTTTTACTGCACTGTTGGAGCTAGAAACATAGCTATTACGCTGCACCAGCAATAGCATCTTCAAATCGGTGTGCGCGACTAATAAACTTTGATTTGATTTACAGTCATATATCTTTTTCATCCCCCACACAGACCAGACCTAGTCATTTGTCAAGGGGCCCCTAGAACGGTCTCTTTCAGTAGGGCTCCTATTTTCCTCATGCATCACTGGGGGGAGAATAGGGTTGCTGCTGAATCTCCTGCCTTGGTCTGTTCCATTGTGACTCTGCCTCCCTGCCAAGAATGCCTTTCAACAGACAGACAAACAAACACAAACAGCATTTAGTGCAGTGGGTGTTAAAGTAGTGTTTTTCCGGCTTGTTAAATTAGATACTGTGGGAGTTATTACAGGATATAGCTTTGTTGCTCTTATTTAGTTACAACTCATTCTAAATACAGATATAGCCTACAGAAGGCACCATAGTATTTGGTTTGTTATAATATCCTTGGATTTCAAGTAGGGAGATCTCTCTTTTTAATAACACATATTCATAAGTTTAACAGCCATGATGCTAGTATACAACTTCCTCTGAAGTTTGCACATTCACTTTCATGGAATTATGACAGGATTCGGACTATTTTTAGTGCACTTTTAGAGCGTTTGGTGAATTTGTTGGCTAAGAAAAAATAAATGCTAACATCTTGTCAGTCTAGATCTTTGTTTTAGTCCAGCTCTTTGACAGCTTTTGACTGTTTCTGTCCTCGTCTTGCAGGTGCGAACATGGATCCTTATTGTGGGCTACACAACAGCGTTTGGTGCCATGTTTGCCAAGACCTGGAGAGTCCATGCTATCTTCAAGAACGTCAAGATGAAGAAAAAGGTAAGAAAACGTAGTGAGCTGCTGCCCATGGAACACGGCTGCAGCATGGATTCCAATCCAACCCATTGCTACTCTTCCTGTCTTTCCTATCTATCTGTACCTTATCTAATAAACAAGCAAAAAATATAAGAGTAGTGAAAAAAATGTAAATCACTACCTGTGTGGTCTCATGGCCAAAATGATGGCCAATAGCAGGATGTAGTGACGTATGTTTTTACTAAAATTGTATTATGTGGAATGATGATGATTAATTAATATCATTATTATTATTACTATTATCATCATATCATCATCATTATGCACCAGCATTGACAATTGCCTTGTCTTATGAATGAGGGGAAAGGGGTCCCTTCCATTTCCATTCAGGCAAATCAATTTCAAGGTGAACGTTTACATTTTAAGTATTGCATTTCTATTCACTTCCTGAATCAGCTGAATAGATTTGACACCGATCCTGCCTCGTTGGTCACTCTGCTAATACAGTAGCTGACAGTGTTCAAGTTGTGGAAAGATACTAGTAGCCAACATGCATACAGGGTTTGTCCCAAATGGCACCCTATCCCCTATATAGTGCACTAACATAAGGCTCTGTCTAAAAGTAGTGTACTATGTAGGGAATAGGGTGCCATATGGGACAAAGCCATAGTGTCACTACAAGGAATAGATTACAGCCACAGGTCTGGGACCTGCTTTATGAGCAACGGAGTGCACATGCCGGATTAACATGCTAACTCCCCTTCTTTAGAAAAGACTATCAACATCAGACTAGCCAAGGTCATTTAGTTTTTTGTGTAAAACCAGTTAGTTGAAGGAAGAGAGCGTTTTCTGTTGCTGTGAACAAGCAGCAGTATATTGTGGTAGTCACACGGTCTGGTCTGCTGAGGCTGGCTGCACTCAAGCAGAATGCAGGAGCCTAGAACCATAATTGGCCATTATGGACTCTGATAGATAAATCCTCACTGGTTAACAGCAGCTAGCGCTTCTTATGCCACTGATTCCTGTGTCACTACACATGCATTATGTCAGATAAAAAATGAATGGAGGGAGAAGAAGGCGTAGAAGAGAGAAGGGGAGGGACTGTTATGTGATTTAGTTTCTGACCACATTTTCACATTTTCACATTTTCACATTTACCCCTCGAAGCAAGTATGCAGCCCTATCACAATCTGGTTATCAAGTAGCAATCACAAGGGGAGCTTCCAGGTTGCTGCCTGTGACAATGTTGCTAAGGTATATAGGTCCTGGATGGCAGGAAGCTTGGCCCCAGTGATGTACTGAGCCGTACTCACTACCCTCGATAGTGCCTTGCGACCAACGGGGCCGAGCAGTTGCCGTACCAGGCAGTGATGCAACCATGTTTAGTTTTCCTGTTTGCTTATGGCCTTATACAGCTCACTGAGTGCGGACTTAGTGCCAGCATCGGTTTGTGATGGTAAATAGACAGACAAACTCTCTTGGTAAATAGTGTGGTCTACAGCTCATCATGACATACTATCCCTCACGCGAGCGAAACCTCAAGACTTCCTTAATATTAGATTTTGTGCACCAGCTGTTGTTTACAAATCTACAGACCGCCACCCCTTGTCTTACCGGAGGCAGCTGTTCTATCTTGCCGATGCAGCGTAAAACCCGACAGCTGTATTTTATCCATGCACAACTCAGTGAAACATTAGATATTACAGTTTTTAAATGTCCCGTTGGTATGATATTTGTGATTGTAGCTCATCTATTTTGTTATCTAATGATTGTACATTGTCTAATAGGACTGGTGGTAGAGGCAGATTACTTACTCGCCGTTAGTTCCTTACAAGGCACCCCAACCTACGTCCCCGATATCTTTGTCTCCTTCTCATGTGAATTACGGGGATGTTGGCCTTGTCGGGTGTCTGAAGTAAATCCTTTGCGTCCGACTCGTTAAAGAAAAAATATTTTTGTCCAGTACGAGGTGGGTAATCGCTGCCCTGATATGAAAAGCTATTTTCGGTCATAAGAGACGGTGGCAGGAACATTATGTACAAAATAAGTTACAGATAACGGGAAAAAAACACACACAATAGCACAACTGGTTAGGAGTCCGTAAAACGGCAGCCATCTCTTCCCACGCCATTTAATATGATCAGTTTCCTACTGGTCACTACCACGTCTTCTAACAGAGGCGCCGGGACAGTTGTACCTAGATCTAAACCAGCACCTTTTACACTTGGTGATGCTCTTTTTCAACCAAAACATTTCCTCAAACTACATGTGTGTAACTGAGTAACTACTGTAGCAGACCTAAGGAGTGGTGTTTTTCTCCCAGTGAGAGGCCCAGCAGCAAGGCAGGTTGTTAGCCCCACTCAGTCACCCCAAGCCCCAGAGGTGCTGCAACGATCCAGCCACAAAAAGCCTTGCTCAGCTCAGACTGTACACACACACACACACACACACACACACACACACACACACACACACACACACACACACACACACACACACACACACACACACACACACACACACACACACACACACACACACACACACACACACACACACACACACACACACACACAATGTACAGTTCAGGGACCGTTCAGGGACATTGTTCTATGTTCAGTGCACACGCACACAATCACACACACATGCTCCCTGTGGTGAACCTGATGGAATGTGTGTGGGGTTTCTGTTACTGCTGTGTGAGACTGGCTGATCATCAGGGAGAGTGGTGATTCATCTCGTTGTTTAAGCCTGCAGTTTTTTACAGGATTAAAGGGTGCTTGCGCGATTTGTGTGCTTGCGCGCATGCTTGTGTGTTTGCATTCTTGCGTCCGTACGAGTGTGTGCTTTTCTCTAACACACACTCTACCCACTGACCTGTTTTCGATTGACATATTTCCATTCCTCTCTTCAATAGAAATACCAAACAGCAAACCAATATCTATCTGACACAATATGCTTTTGTAGCTGGTGTGATTATGTAAAGGCTTTCCAGGCCTCTGTGGCTGCATCTCTGCTTGCCATTTGATATTTATAGTCCACCTCACATCACATCCTGGATAGATGTGTCGGATGGCAACGGCTGCAGGAGGGAGTGTGGGAGAGCTGTCAGAGAGAGTGGGAGAGAGAGAGTGCGTGGGAGGCAAAGAGAAATAGAAAGAAAGAGAGAAATATTTAAAGATGGAAAGAGACAGGGACGGGGTCAGTGCTGGTTTGCATCTCTCCTTTAGTCTGCGGTCATCTGAAACACAAGCACATTTTGATATCTTCAAATGTGCTAAAAAAGAGATGATCTTTTGTGTTAACTTCTACAAATATTTATTTTTTATTCGTAATTCAAAGAAAAACAAAACGCAACAACAAAACAGCTCTTGCTCCTGTGAAATGTGTTGCTATGGCAATTATGCAGACTCAGTTTTTCCTCCTCTCTTCCTCCTCCTCCTTCTTCCTCTTGTTCCTCCTCTTCTTGTTCCTCCTCTTCTTCTTGTTGTTTCTCCTCTTCCTCTTGTTCCTCCTCCTCCTCTTCCTCCTCCTCTTCTTGTTCATCCGTCTCTTCCTCCTCTTCTTGTTCCTCCTCCCCCTCCTCCATTAGAGCAGAGAGACTAAACTGAGTGCTCCCCAGGTGGAGCTAGACAGCCCTTAAATCTAAAGACCTATTCCCTGGTGGTTCAGTAGGGCCAGGATCTGTCTGTCCGGCAGCAGTTAACCTAGCTCCCTCCCTCCCCTCCTTTTCCCTCCCTCCCCACACACACTGATTGAGTGCAGGGGCTTTGGCTGAGTGAAGTGAAGTGATAGCTGTTGTCAGTCAACAGAGTGTTGCTGGGGGTTTGCCATGGAACCCCAGTGATGTTTGCCCATCTCTTCATCAATCCCTCCGTCCCTTCGCCAGTCCCTCCATCTCCGTCCTTCCTTCCCCCCTCCCTCAGAGAGAAGACTGTAAATCAGGGTGTGCTCAATAAGGGTTCCGCTCGGCAAGGTTCGCCCAGCACTCCTTCACTCCTTAAAGAGGCCTGGTGCAGTGTTGGGTAAGCACAGGGCCTGTCAATCAAACAGGCTGCTCTGCAGCCTCCCTCCGTGTCTGCCTGGTAGTCTGTCTCTGAGATTTACTTTAGAGTATTCTTGAATGTGCACCAAGTGAGATACACCATTGCACACACACGCACACACACACACACTAATGTGTACACATATAGAGAAGACAAAACACAGTGTACATAGTGTCCACATAATACTGTACAAGCTTACACAGAACAGTGACCTCACGAGTGTGTGTACATGATCTGATATGAGCTGTGTATTTCATTCTAAAATAAATACACATCCCTATGCAAACGTTTGATCATCCCTGACGATCTAATTCCCCACGGATCAGGGCCTTGAAAGCATACTGCTCTGTTCCCTGATCACAACTAGTGTACACAGTGTATTCTACAATTCACACAGTCCACATCCCCATGCTTTTAATGATGAATCAGCAGTAGAATATAGAAATACTGCCACCAGGGTAGGCAGAAGCATTTAAAATGCAATAAAGAAAGCAGGCCTGATGTAGCCAGCTCTAATGTTAGCAGGTCTGATGTAGCCAGCTCTAATGTTAGCAGGCCTGATGTAGCCAGCTCTAGTGTTAGCAGGCCTGATGTATCCAGCTCTAATGTTAGCAGGCCTGATGTAGCCAGCTCTAAGCCAGCTCTAATGTTAGCGGACCTGATGTAGCCAGCTCTAATGTTAGCAGGCCTGATGTAGCCAGCTCTAATGCTAGCTGGCGTGATGTAGCCAGCTCTAATGCTAGCTGGCGTGATGTAGCCAGCTCTAATGTTAGCAGGCCTGATGCAGCCAGCTCTAATGTTAGCAGGCCTGATGTAGCCAGCTCTAATGTTAGCAGACCTGATGTAGCCAGCTTTAATGTTAGCAGACCTGATGTAGCCAGCTTTAACGTTAGCTGGCCTGATGTAGCCAGCTCTAATGTTAGCAGGCCTGATGTAGCCAGCTCTAATGTTAGCAGGCCTGATGTAGCCAGCTTTAACGTTAGCTGGCCTGATGTAGCCAGCTCTAGGCCTGATGTAGACAGCTTTAATGCTAGCTGGCCTGATGTAGCCAGCTCTAATGAAAGCAGGCCTGATGTAGCCAGCTCTAATGTTAGCAGGCCTGATGTAGCCAGCTCTAATGCTAGCTGGCGTGATGTAGCCAGCTCTAATGTTAGCAGGCCTGATGCAGCCAGCTCTAATGTTAGCAGACCTGATGTAGCCAGCTTTAATGTTAGCAGGCCTGATGTAGCCAGCTTTAACGTTAGCTGGCCTGATGTAGCCAGCTCTAATGTTAGCAGGCCTGATGTAGCCAGCTCTAATGTTAGCAGGCCTGATGTAGCCAGCTTTAACGTTAGCTGGCCTGATGTAGCCAGCTCTAGGCCTGATGTAGCCAGCTTTAATGCTAGCTGGCCTGATGTAGCCAGCTCTAATGCTAGCTGGCGTGATGTAGCCAGCTCTAATGTTAGCAGGCCTGATGCAGCCAGCTCTAATGTTAGCAGACCCGATGTAGCCAGCTTTAATGTTAGCAGGCCTGATGTAGCCAGCTTTAATGTTAGCAGGCCTGATGTTACCAGCTCTAATGTTAGCAGACCTGATGTAGCCAGCTCTAATGTTAGCAGGCCTGATGTAACCAGCTCTAATGTTAGCAGGCCTGGTGTAGCCAAATGTAATGTTAGCAGGCCTGATGTAGCCAACTCTAATGTTAGCTGGCCTGATGTAGCCAGCTTTAACGTTAGCTGGCCTGATGTAGCCAGCTCTAATGTTAGCAGGCCTAATGCAGCCAGCTCTAATGCTAGCAGGCCTGATGCAGCCAGCTCTAATGTTAGCAGGCCTGATGCAGCCAGCTCTAATGTTAGCAGGTCTGGTGTAGCCAGCTCTAATGTTAGCAGGCCTGATGTAGCCAGCTTTAATGTTAGCAGGCCTGATGTAGCCAGCTTTAATGTTAGCTGGCCTGGTGTAGCCAGCTTTAATGTTAGCAGGTCTGGTGTAGCCAGCTCTAATGTTAGCAGGCCTGATGTAGCCAGCTTTAATGTTAGCAGGCCTGATGTAGCCAGCTTTAATGTTAGCTGGCCTGATGTAGCCAGCTCTAATGTTAGCAGGCCTGATATAGCCAACTCTAATGCTAGCTGGCCTGATGTAGCCAGCTCTAATGTTAGCAGGCCTGATGTAGCCAGCTCTAATGTTAGCAGGCCTGATGTAGCCAGCTCTAATGCTAGCTGGTGTGATGTAGCCAGCTCTAATGTTAGCAGGCCTGATGCAGCCAGCTCTAATGTTAGCAGACCGGATGTAGCCAGCTCTAATGTTAGCAGACCTGATGTAGCCAGCTCTAATGTTGCAGGCCTGATGTAGCCAACTCTAATGTTAGCAGACCTGATGTAGCCAGCTCTAATGTTAGCAGACCTGATGTAGCCAGCTTTAATGTTAGCAGGCCTGATGTAGCCAGCTCTAATGTTAGCAGGCCTGATGTAGCGAACTTTAATGTTAGCAGACCTGATGTAGCCAGCTCTAATGTTAGCAGACCTGATGTAGCCAGCTTTAATGTTAGCAGGCCTGATGTAGCCAGCTTTAAGGTTAGCAGACCTGATGTAGCCAGCTCTAATGTTAGCAGGCCTGATGTAGCCAGCTCTAATGTTAGCAGGCCTGATGTAGCCAGCTCTAATGTTAGCAGGCCTGATGTAGCCAGCTCTAATGTTAGCAGACCTGAGGTAATGGAGAGCAGAGAGCATATTTTTTTAATATGGGGCACAGCTATACAGATTCACTCAGATACGTGGTGGTGTACTGTGCTGTGTGGATCGTATATTGTATCCAGTACACAACAACACTATGTCCCATTGGGAATAGCAGAATGTGATCATTTATTAATTTGACATCTGTCTTGGCCAAAGGGACATGAGACCATGGTCAATCTTCTGATATGATTCTTCCGACATTCTGAGTGATATAATGATTATTTTAATTAGTATTATTTCATTTTCGATTTCATTTACATTAAAGATCATCTATTCTGGCCCTGTGTCCTTTCATTTTCTATGATGCTCAGACTGAGAACATTGTTGCGGTAATACATATAAAATCTAATTATAGCTCTGTGATTACGGTCAGACAGTAACTTGTAGTTTTTGTAGCTATTTGGAAACCTCTGGCACCTTGACTACATCGCCAGCCCCTGTCTCTATGTAATACACACAACGTTCCACTCTCCTATTTGTCCAATCCCAGTAGCCATCAGAAGACAACACATCAAAACCAATCCCCCATTCCATTCTGAGTCTAGTCTTCTGTCTGTGGCGGTGGAGAGAGAGAGAGTGTTAAACCAATCCCCCATTCCATTCTGAGTCTAGTCTTCTGTCTGTGGCGGTGGAGAGAGAGAGAGTGTTAAACCAATCCCCCATTCCATTCTGAGTCTAGTCTTCTGTCTGTGGCGGTGGAGAGAGAGAGAGTGTTAAACCAATCCCCCATTCCATTCTGAGTCTAGTCTTCTGTCTGTGGCGGTGGAGAGAGAGAGAGTGTTAAACCAATCCCCCATTCCATTCTGAGTCTAGTCTTCTGTCTGTGGCGGTGGAGAGAGAGAGAGTGTTAAACCAATCCCCCATTCCATTCTGAGTCTAGTCTTCTGTCTGTGGCGGTGGAGAGAGAGAGAGTGTTAAACCAATCCCCCATTCCATTCTGAGTCTAGTCTTCTGTCTGTGGCGGTGGAGAGAGAGAGAGTGTTAAACCAATCCCCCATTCCATTCTGAGCCCACCGTCTTCTGTCTGTGGCGGTGGAGAGAGAGAGAGCGAGAGAGAGAGAGTGTTAAAGAGAGACCACATCATTTATATGAAGTGATTTCTCTCAAGTGCGTCTGTGTCTGTGTTCTCCTGACCTTTGCTTTGATGTGGACAGCGGCGGGGTCAAACGCTGTTCAAAATAAAGATCAGACGGGAGGGGGCGGGGTGGCCCACCTTTCATCCTCTAAAGTTCACCCACACAAAAGAGAGTCTATGTTGATTTATGCGACTCCCGCTCGGGTTGGTGTCTTTTACCAGCTCACTGTATCCTACCTCTCATCCCTCTCTACCCTCCCTACATTTAAAAAGGAGCTACCTTCGCGTGTCAATGTAGGACAACCTATTTGGTTCCAGGTAGCACCCTTTCCAAGTGCATGTCCCTTTTTCTAAAAGTGTACCTACTGCCACCTCTCTCACCTTCTCTCCCCTAACATTCTCTCTCTTCTCTTCTTCCCTCCAGATTATCAAGGACCAGAAGCTGCTGATCATTGTGGGTGGGATGCTGCTGATTGACCTGTGCATCCTCATCTGCTGGCAGATCGTTGATCCGCTGAAGAGGACCGTGGAGGAGTACAGCTTGGAGGTACATCTGACCACCATTTTTCTCCCATTTATATTAACAAAAACATACTCTGACCATGTTTGTCATGTGAAATTTCCAGAGAAAAACTGCCCCCATAATTGTAGAGTATTACAAGGACCCAGAGTATTTCCTTGCCATTACTGACTGGGGAAAATGCTGGGCCCTTATTCACCACAATCTAACACCCACATCTTGGTGGCACCACTAGATTCTCTAATAGGGATAATGGTTCTGGATCTGGGGCACCAACATGTCCGCCAGTGAGGCCAAATCAGCAGCAGGCTTCGTTGTGGTTATTTTTGGTTCAGGAGGATATGAGCCACTCTGCCACCTCCTGTCCTCTTCCTCTGCTAGCCAGACCCTCTCCTTACCAAGCCAGCTGGGATGTGGGGTGTTGGCAAGGCATGCCGGAAAGAAACACTTGGCAACCCTCTACTCCTGCTACTGGGTAAGGGCCGATGTGTAGAGAGCTGGTGGACTCAGCTCTGCCAGGATTCGTTGAGGGATGGACTTCACCTTGCTAGGATTGATTACGCTTGGACTTAGCCTTGCCAGGATTGGTTGGGGTAAACTTAGCCTTGCTAGGATTGATTACGCTTGGACTTAGCCTTGCCAGGATTGGTTGGGGTAAACTTAGCCTTGCCAGGATTGGTTGGGGTAAACTTAGCCTTGCCAGGATTGGTTGAGGGGTGGATTTTGCTTTGACAGGACTGTTTGGTGTGTGAATGGCTTTTTGGATCCTGGCACACCAAACTGTCATGAGTGATTAGTAGTTAGAGATGGTGACTGTAATGTTTGGCTTTGTTAAAACTGTGATTGATATGGCTGCTGTAACTGTTATTTAGGTCACTAAACACGATAAAGGAAGCTGGATGATTGTTGTTGATTGATTATTGTGCTGTGTGTCTGTAACAGTGGGCATACTGTATTATGTGTCTTGTGACCGGAGCGAAACTTTGATCAGTCAAATATCCTCCACAAATGAACATTGTTGTACTGTACATCTTAATAGGCTCTTCTAATACAGCACAGAGTCTGTTTACATGACAGCCCACTAACTACCATCCCACCATCATGGTTTAACAGCAAACCGAATTACAGATCTAAATTTGACTTCCAAAGTCGATTGGCCTTTGATGTTGTTGGCGGTGGGCACAGACTCGTCAGGGTACACCGGGGGTACGGACTAAGTGGATGTTCAGAGCTAATTAAGAAATCTTTTCAACTCCTCCAGACACCTCCTCAGCTCCTCAGAGCCTGTCAAGATCGGAGCTTCTGACAGGGCAACGTCCTCCCTAAACGCCAACGCCATTGGTTGAGATGTTTAAAAGAGCCCTGGTGACCTTTGACAAATCAGCAGTGGGATTGAAAGTTCAGGGTGCAGAGTCGTGATGAAAGGCGGCCCTCAGTGGTGTATTCCGGGAGGATTCCGGGAGGGTTGGGGGAGGTTCTTTGAAAGTTCTTTGATGCTATTGACCCGACGTGAAGCTGTTGCTTTTTCATGTTTGTTTGCTCTGCTTGGTCCCGCGGGGGGAAAAGGTGGGATGGAAGGATGAAACTCTCCCTTGGAGTCAATTACTTTTCTGTGACTTCAATTAAACGAGATGCCTCTGAAATGATAAGTAGTGCTTAGCTGGTTACAGCCCCCAAAGCAGCGGGTCACAACGCATTCACACTGGTTTCTTTA